>NC_041355.1:25540061-25597561 GCF_900634415.1 Cottoperca gobio | reverse complement strand
GCCGGCACTCTGCAGCCTCCGTCAGACGGAGCCCCAGTCATTGGCCGAATATACTTGTGCTCAGCCAGAACCAGCTCCAGCCCTGCAGTCACAGCGGGCTGCTGGACCTGTGTAACGGCAGCAACAGGGAGTCTACAGTTCCCCGGTGCTGTGGCTGAACTCAAGCTAACGGCTAACTGAAGCTACGCCGTTTCCCGGGGCTACTCACTTAGAGAAACAGCCTCCTGGCAGCTGTGAGGACGAGGCGAGGTAGTGCGGGTGGTTTTCTTGTTTCTGCCAATAAACAAAATATAAAACAAACACGGAACATGGCTGTAATATTTACCAGTCCAGTTTCTATTTGTGAATCGAAAATTCATTAGTGGATCTCAATTCTACGCTTATGGATTTGTAGATTTTTTTACCAAAAATCCATTTGTATCACTTGTTTATATTTTGTATAGCTAGTCCATTTTTAAATCCCTTGTGTTTTGCTCATCATCGCTGCCCACTCCGTCAGTGCAGTCGCCAACAGATTCTCATAGATTGTTGGATGAACGATGAGCATGGACTTGTCTGACGCTGTTGTCCTTTTATCCAGCTGAATGGCAAAGCTAGTTTAGACAATCTCCAGCCAATTTATCATTTCTGTCTTTGACAGTGTGAGAGTGGGACGGTTTTCTCTTTATCCACCACCTGTGGGCCACACAGCCTCTCTACCATTCGCCTTAGCAATTACTAGCACACACTCTGATATACAGTATGTGGATCTTTTTGACAGTGCCAACTGCTTTTTAAGAATTCCTGACATTTATCGCTAGTCTTTGGGTGTTTAATTTTCCCGCGTTTTTATCATTTTGCTTGGCTTCATGCTGTTGTTAGCTAGCTTCTCACAACAAATGACACATCTTGGCCGAGACCTGTCCTGTCCTTCATTAAACCCAAAGTTAAGGTAACTCTTGAAATATAACATTACTTTCTTTTTTGATACTGATGAGTTATCAGCACTTTTAAATTTCTCAGAAATGTTGTTTTATTCATAGGATAGCAATGGTCTGACTGCAGGAAACACGAGGATGAGCTGCTAGCTAGCTGACCTGACCAAGTGATTGACACAGAGTCACAGAGGTCACATTTTCAAAAAAGGTCAAAATGTAATTCTACATTACAATGTTTTTCTACAACAATTAGGCACCCTATTTAATGAAACAACATGTCAGCTGCTCTTTCAGTAGGCATTGAGGGACTTTATTTTTCATTTGTTATTTCAGGTATGTAAAGGTCACAAAGCACTTCACATCTTATTAGAAATGTATCCTAATAATGGAACTTAGTTTTAATGTCTTAGTAGAAAGAGCTACTGTGCCAAATTCTAACCCACATTTGGCGGGTGGGCAGGTGATACATTACATTAGTAAGGATACACTGTTAATAAGATGTGAAGTCCTTTGTGCCTTTTTCCTACCTGAAATAAACATAACAAATAAATAAAAAGATGAGTTTGATAAACTCACGCTAAAAATCACTGTCACATTAATGTAATACAATAACGTACACGTTATCGCTGATTATTTTAAAAAAGACTGCATGAACCAGCCTACATGCTCTTACTTTGAAATGCTGAAATGATGTCATCAGCAGGGGATCAACTGCTATCCCATAATGACTTTATTGATTTTCATCTGGACAAGTGGAAAGTTTGTCTTAAAACTCTATGTGTGTAAAATGCAATTCCATAAGCGTAGAATTGAGATCCACAAATTCCTTTTCAACTCAAAATTCACAACAACAATTCTATCTCCATATTGTATTTGGAAATACTGACAATAAAAGATGTGTTATGTGAAAAAATTATTATGTAAGTGCGCAAACCGGTTTGTACCTTGATAATATATCAATGTATATCAAATATTCCTCATTTACATTATCCCCTTTATTTCCTCTATTAAAACACTCAACACACACTCACATTTATTTATGCATGCATATTCACACGTGTCCAAATACTAAGACACCCACTGACACGCTACAATCTGACTCACTGACACACTGACACACCACATCTGGGGACATTTCTGAAGGAAAATCATGCAGATTTATTCCTCCTAAGGGTCAAAAAAGAGAGAACCCTGGGGAGAGAAAGATAGAGAGAATGAAGATGAAAAGAATGAAAAAGAGAGAGTAAACGATCAAAAAAAGGATAAATGAAAAGAGAAGTACGGAATAAGAAAACAAAGGGACAGTAAGAGAGTAAGACTGTTGTACAGGACTTTTGGCCTGTGAGGAGCTGTCTGTGTACATGAATACCCAGGAGGCCCCTTGACACACACACACACACACACACACACACACACACACACACACACACACACACACACACACACACACACACACACACACACACACACACACACACAGTCACACACACACCATGCATGGTCTGTGGTCAGGCTGTGTGCTGTGTACCATAGAGCGAAAAGGACAGGTGTGTATTCAAGCGAAACCTCTGTCACTGTCAGTGTGTGTGTGTGTGTGTGTGTGTGTGTGTGTGTGTGTGTGTGTGTGTGTGTGTGTGTGTTTGTATGTGTGTGTATGTGGTTAGTGTAGCTTTGGGTAAGAGTTATGCTCTTATGCACATTAATTGCCAATGTACACTCAATAATGGGCATGAATCTCCTTCTGTCACCTATAAACAAACACACATGTATGCCATAGCTTTGTAATTGTGTCAGTAATCTATGGCATATCTAATGTGATCGTATACACATCCTCTTTTTGTGACACACTATTCAATACAAAAATATTCTTAAAGAAACTCACGAAGTCAGGATCAAAATCGAATAAGGGTTTAATCTATATTCTTGCAAGAAGAAGCTGAGTTATACATACAAAGGATGATCAAACTCTCACACACAGGTTGTAAGGCTGTCGTGTTGCTCAGAGGAGTAAATGTCCCTGCTTCAGTATTTATACCTAATTCAAAAGGCAGGAAGTTTTGTTCACACAAGATGGGGGTTTACAGTAAAGACAGATGTGCTGATCAATCAACTGAGGAATGTTCTTTGATTGATCCATAGTTCAGCTGCACTTCACACTCCTGTCCCCTGCTGTGCTAAACACTCAGTATCTGTATTTTTCCCATGACACAAACATACATTTGTGTCATGATTCCACATACCTAGAGAAACATTCCAACAAGCCAATGTCACATCTGTGGCTGCACTGTTCTGTCTTTTGTCCATCTCTCTCTCTTTCTCTCTCTCTCTCTGATGACATTTTGTCATAATTCCTCGTCAGGTATTTTTTATCTGTTACGATATTTCGACATTAAGCCTCATTGGGTATTTGCATCTGCTACATTTATACTACACTACTCATACCTGCTATGACGTTTCGGCATCATATATATTTCTACAAAGTTTTGAACTAGCTTCCCTGCCAATGTTTGAGCGAACTTGTTCACATTATCTTTGGAATGAACAGACAGAGAAAGAGAGAGAGAGAGAGAGAGAGAGAGAGAGAGAGAGAGAGGGACAGACAGACAGACAGACAGACAGAGAGAGAGACAGACAGACAGACAGACAGACAGAGAGAGAGAGAGAGAGAGAGAGAGACAGACAGACAGACAGACAGACAGACAGACAGAGAGAGACAGAGATAAAGAGAGATGAGCAGTATTGCTTGGCAATGGGCATGGAGAAATGCGTTTATGTGTAAAAACCTGCATATCGCAAGGCTTCCAATCCTGTCTTATCCTTTCCTCTAGATCAGTGGTTCTCAACCTTTTCTGGGCCAGCCCCCCTATCCATTATCCATGTCCCTTACCGCCCCCCATCAAGTAAAATGTAGGCTAATTGTATTTCAATATTGATTATTATTCTGTTTGTATTATTCTGATTATTAATCTTAGTATTTATTATTTATATTACATATTGATTATATCAACTTTGTATTTAAATTATTATATTATTTGTCTTATTATTAGACTGCTATATTATGTTATTATAAAAACTTAAATTCTCTGAGATTGAAGTTACATAATACCATTTCTAAATAACAATAAATATTATATTGTTAAAATAATTGTTTTTTGTTTTTACCTTAAATTTCCCTAATACACCATGTACCCGGTGAGTAAACAAATGCAACGGTAAGAAGTTTGAGATTCAAACTTTATTCGGTGTCATAGACTGCAGCCAATCAGAAAGGGGTCAGACTTTCAAACTTTAATTGGTGTTGAACACAGCAGCCTCAGAAATGCGAAACAATTTGCACTCTTAAGTGTTCCAACAATAAACGAGCACAAAGGAACAAGTCTGAGGCGCTGCCCCCCCCCAACAGAACCCCCTTTTTTATTTTTATAAATATATAGCGCCAAATCACAACTCACTTTTAACATTGAACAGGTGCTCTTTTATTAAATAAATTAAGCGCTTATGTTATTTATCTAATTTATGCACGTTTCAGTGTCTACTGCGTTGCTGCTTTGCACATTCACATTCTCTCCTCTGCTCTGTTTCGCGAAGGGCGGGGCTTCGCTCCCGAACACACACACACACACACACACACACACACACACACACACACACGCACAAAACTCCAGTCAGACACAGAGCGGAGGAAAGGAGAGTAGAGAACTACAATGTGCAAAAAAGTCAAAAGATCCATCACATTAATTATAAATAGAGCGATTTCGACCCCAACGTTCAGAAACTCAGGCGAAAATATTCACGTTTTTTAAAGGCACCTGAATCAGCAGCAGTGATGCTGATATTAGCTCTGCTACTACGAGCAGCCGGAGTGCAGCTCGTCTGCTGCTGGTCCAAGTCCCGACCAGAACGGTAGTGCTTTACCTTTAATTCCGATTAGTTTTAACAATTAGAAAACTATTTCTAATTATTTTTATAAAATAAAATATGTGAACACTTATAACTGTTTGTTCAGGTCCAAATGCTCTGTGAATGGGTCCCAAGGAGAGCACCACGCCGCGCCAAGCCCGTCAGCGGAATACCCCTCTTGTAAATCTGTAACATGCTTCATGCTTTAGAGCAGTGGCGGCTGAGGGAGGCGGCGCTGTTTCTTTTCAAGCAGTACTTCATCGCTAAGCATAATAAAAATAAATGTCTAAAAAAAACACAAAGTTGCTTGAACACTGGTCAGAATCAATTCAGAATTTGGTTTATTGCCAAATAAATTTACACATACAAGGACTTTGCCTCGCTTTTTTTTTCAAATCTCAGATTTAACAACATAGCAGAGCCTATAAAACAAACGCCCCCCAAAAACACATGAACGCCCCCCTTTCAAAAATATTGCTTCCAGCGCCTCGCAACATTCTCTGAACGCCCCCTGGAGGGCGCTACCGCCCCCATAGAGAACCCCTGCTCTATTGCCTGCACTGCAGTTACAATTTCCACTAGTAGAAATACAGAACAGCCTCCTCGCTCCTGATTGCCCTCAGCTACCAACATCTCTGAAACGGCTCATTCTGCACACAAACATGTTAAAATGTACGTATAAAAAACACTAAAATCACTCACTCCAAACTCAATAAGCCCCATTACAATGCAGTGACAGTTGTTTCATTAATATTATTATTTAAGGAAATTAGGTAATCTACTGAAACTGCTAGGCCTACTAAATAAATATATGACGCAAAATTGCAGATATATTATTTTTTATTGTGTAAAACAACATGCAGTATATAGGTAAAAACTTCATTTTTTTGTGTTGACTGAATACCAAAAGTTTTTGCATGAGGCACCTGGGGATAAGGAAATGGAAGAGAAAGTATGTGTCTGCTTGCATCTCCCTTACAGACTAAACACAGGAAATCGACTCTGACGGTCCTCACACATCTTTTATCAAAAATTGTTCTCTCTCCCTAACCACTAAGTGCCTAACTTAAACCTCAAAAAAGCTCACTAGTGCTCACTGTAATGCAGTGTGTGAGTGTGTGTGTGTGTGTGTGTGTGTGTGTGTGTGTGTGTGTGTGTGTCTGTGTGTGTTTTCATCAACATCTGTGTTTTGAAGAGTCCCTTTTTAAGGAAAAAACAGTTTACATTACATGTCTAAACATAGCAAAATTGATAGATCTACTGTTTTCATCTTTTTGTTTCTCTTTTAGGTAGAAACTTGATTGTGTGATCTTCTACATGTCTGTCTGTATAATGAAGATACACACAAAAACAGTGTTTGGTTCAAGTGGTTAGGTGGCTCGAAGGAATGTTCCACATACGAGAAAATGGACATACACGTACAGCTATGAAAATATGTTTGAAACCACTTGGGGAAGTTCCCGTGTCAGGGCAGTTTCCCATGTACCTATGTAAATATACACACATTCACACATCATGCACCAATTCCTATTCACAGATCAGTTTACTAATGGCTACGCGTTAAGTGCCAGATGAACTTGACTGGACTTGCCTTAAGGGGGGCTTAAATGTGTTTTCTTAGCTGAAGGTCGGTGTATTGCTCGTTTTCAGACAATGGAGTCATACAGGTTTCTTTCTTTCTTTCTTTCTTACCACACCTAATCCTCCATATCAAGTCTATTTTGATCCTGATGCATTTTGCTAGTGTCTTTGCAGCTAGGATTTTCTGAACATAGGGACAATTACATTTTCTATGCAATCACATTGTGAGAAACATCAACACAGCACTAAACGTCACATTCTTTTCCTAGAAGATGAATGAGCAGAGACTTGGCCAAAACCCTGTAGGTCAACCAGTTTGTGTTCTGAACTATCTTTTGATGTGCACAGTTCTGAAAATTGCCTTAGCAATATTGATTATGTGTAAGTTACTGTAATGCATGCCACATAGACAGCTATTTATATGGCACGGTATTCATTTATTTCAATGCAGGTGTATGTATTAGGTATTGGGGGATATGAAAAGTATCTGTTTGTTGTGGTTAAAGCTGGTGTCATGTATTTTAGAGGTCATTAATACCAACAAATACTGGCATATCAATACCACCAGCCAGTTCGGCCCAGGGCTTTGCTAGAAGCATCGAGGGTGAGGGTAAGGTCTGTGCATGATGATATTCAGGAGTATCATGCCGCAAATGTCAGCTGGTTAGCCGGCCTCCCCAAAAGTGCCTTTGTGCCCCCTCCCAAGTAAGCACAAGTACAAGTAAGAACGGAATTCAGTACGTCCTGGACCTGAGACTAAAACTCCATTCACTTGGGCAGTTATGGGTAGAGAATTTGTTCCAGGCTCAGGAACGTCGACAGCTCTTCTACAACAGAGGGTCGCAACTGAGACAATTTGCGCCGGGAGATAAAGTATTTGTATTGCCCCCACTCTCTAGCTCAAAGTTACTCGCCAGGCGGCAACGTTACTTCGTGGTGGATGTTGATTATGAGGTGGTGCAGTCTGACCACCTCGGTGATTGAGAAAGATGAGCTGGGGCCGGAGGTCTGTTGTGACGACCATCTTTCACTGGGTCAGTTGAGCAGGCGTTGCCTCGTTGCAAAGGCGGCTTGCCGATGTGTTCTCCCCCTGCCAGGGCACACTCACACACATTTGTATGGTACTGTTACCATCTGATCAGGTCTCTCTTGAGAATGAGACCCTGTGTCTCAATGAGATTGTACCTGTATAAATAAAGGCTAAATAAAATAAATAAATACACCACTACATAGATACGGCCCTTGGCGTGACGGTGCGTTCACGGCCCTATCGGCTTTTGAGGTGTTTGTTGAGGTGGAGTTTTAGGCCATGCTAGGGATGGGGGTGATAGAAGAGTCAAACAGTGACTGGTGCTGCCCCGTCATGCTGGAGGCAAGTCTTATGGGTCAATATGGTTCTGTCTGGACAATCGCAGAGGTGTCTAAATTTGATGCTCATAGTTCGATGTCATAGTTCTGCTAGGCGTTAATTTTTATACGCCACCGGATTTAACCCAGAGCTACGTGCTGATTTCCCTATCTCCAAAGTCCAGGGAACAAAGCGGCCGTCTCCACTCCGTACGGGTTGTACCAATTTGTTATGCTTCCGTTCGGCTTGTTTGTTTGTTTGACTGGGTTCTGTGTCCCGACTCGGCATACGCTGCTGCCTACTTGGATGACGTCATCATCCACAGTGAAAATTGGGAGCAGCATATGCAGCAGGTGGGGGCAGTGCTATAGTCCCTGAGGACAGCGGGGCTCGCAGCCAACCCGAAGAAGTGTGCAGTTGGGCAGAGTGAGTGACGGTATCTGGGGTTCCACTTACCTCGTGCCCAAGAAAAAAAAGAGGTTATGAGGCTGGCGGGCTATGACAGACTTTTATTATCCATCTTTTATGGAGCTGACCAACTTGCAGCGGGCGGGATCCCGACCTAAGTCTGGCGGTGGCGATATGTGGCAGTGGGGCGTGGTTATGGTGCCGGCTGCTGGTGGATAGGTGAGTGTGTCTGAATCAGGTAATCAGTCACCTGATATAAGGATGGTGGTAACCTGGTTCTGCCACTTGCAGTGGACTGGGTCCAAGGAGACAGGTGGAGAAGACCGAGACAGAGAGAGAGCGACAACAGGTCCAGAGAAAAGAGAAAGTGGAACGCTTAACCTGGTGCAGCTGTATGAACAATAAAACCTGTTGCTGCTATACCTCCTACTCTTCTTTTGTCATTGTTATCTGAGTGGGATCAGGAGTCTCCCACAGCAACCATTTAGCAAAAACAATTTTTTCTGCTTAAAATCAATGTTGTTTATTTTTTATTCTTTATTATTATTTAATTTCAAGTTTTTCCTCAAAATATTATGTTTTCAACATTACATTTTTCCCCGTTTTGCTGTGCCCTGAAGTCTTGCTTGCATCAGGACTAAAGATTACAAATTTAAGATTAAATTTAAGAACAATTATTACAGCAATGAAACATCCAAGCAAATACAGCAAATTAGTCTTGTTTCTATTTAAACTGATGCTTTGGCAGAAAGGATTGAAGGGCAAGAAAATCAAAAAATGTGGAAGGGAAAAAAAGAGTCATCCATAAACACCATTTACATGAAATATGGCCAATATCCAGCAGTCAGGTTTTGCCTTTCGGGGCAGAATGTGTGTGTCTGGGGAGAAAACTATCCAAGCTTGGGGATCAACATACAAGTCCTGCTGACTGGGCACTTTTACATAGAAAAAAGAATGGGATTGGAGACCGTAAAATAGAGGCATTTACACACACACACACACACACACACACACACACACACACACACACACACACACACACACACACACACACACACACACACACACACACACACACACATGCACGCACGCACACACATACACAGCTATATGCACATAAGTCTAAGTACACTTACAGCTTATTGTTCTCCAAGGCAGTTCATTTCCTCCATCACCAGCTTTATGTTGTCAGGTACAAAATGTGTGTACTGGTTTCTTTCATCATTATGGCAGTTATACTGTTTCTTCACACACTACACTACTACATCAATATCTATAAAAGTCTGTGTTATTACAGAAAAAGCATCTCCAAACTGAAGCAAGAAAATCAGTTTTTAAGTCATCACTTGTTATGGCAATTTTGTGATACTATTGTCAGTGATGCTGCATTATTCTGGAAGAAATCTAAATTGGAACAAAACGTTTATTTAAAAATTGTTGCCCAAACAGTATGTCTGCTTCAAACAATGATGGCTTATTGATTCATATAGTTTTTTGCCTTAGGGCCTTAGTGGTGTGTTTGTTTTTCCTGTGAAAAAGCTTCAGTGCTCATGAATGAGGTTGTTTATTCAGTAGTGTAGATGTTTGGTGACATGTTTTAGCATTTAGGTTAAAACAAAGCTCAATTTGGCTGTTATATACGGTAGATATAACTACTGTTTCAATGGAATTTCATTGTTTATTTTTCAGAATTTAGCGGGCCTAATGAAAGACCTGACTGTAAACTACATGATACAAAACCATGAATCAAAAAATATTGCCAAAGGAGAAATCCTTTGTAAAGCTGTAATTCACACTGACTCAACATTTAGAATAACTTAACATTCTTAAACTCTTGTTAAGCTTGCATATCCTGAAGAAGTTCAACATTACGTGAACAGACAGTTGACATTGCATTCATTAACAAAAGTTGGTTCAGGGTTGTACTGTTTGAAAAAAACATTTTCCAGTCAGGGATCTGGGTTTGTTTTTCAAGTAGCAGCTATTGTAGCCTTGAGCTGCAAGCTGAGCGGGCGACAGAGCTGTGGTAAGCCAGCCTCTTTCTAACTTCACTAACAACATGTAGTCTTCATTCCCAATGGCCCCCCAAAAAGCTTTCTACAATTTATATCCACATGCGCAGTAGTACACCCAATGACATGTAAACAGACAATGATGTGTGAAATTGGTGCACTTCCCCTTTAATATGAGACCGGTGATCTCTTTCACCATTTTCCAAAATAAAGATCCTTACAAGCATTCCAAAATACAAAATGTTCCAGTACAACCGATCAACAAACAATGTGAAGTAGCCAGCATATTCATTTCATACTCATTTTATAGTATAAAGTATAAAGTGTTGAATATGTTCTTCTACATTTAATCTACTATATTTATGTTGCAACTATAGTTTTGAGTTGCTTTTTAGAGTAAAATTGTAAATACACAACATATCATCAGTTTATAAAATATGATCCATATTTATAGATTAAACTACCAAACAGTATATAAACTTGTTGGAATTGGCTCCACCACACCTACACAGTTTAAGTTACATATTAATGGATCAGTAAAACTAAGTTACTATATAGTATTGTTCTCAGCATCTACAACTTCATAATTCTGAAGTTCCAACAACAAGAAGGTTTTTGTTTTTCTTGCAGTGTGGGTGCAAAAATGTCCTTTCAGAAATTATGCTAGAAGTTATCTTAAAAATAGGACCTAAATAAAGTTTTTAAGGACATCAGGATCTTAATTGTCTTCGTTTTAAAAATACCGTCTTCCATTCTAACAAATGGGATCCAGGTCTAGTGACACAACTACCTACAGTGCAGTACACAAAACATTCACCCAATATCAGACTGTAAAATGAATGATAGCCACATTCTTTTCAAATGCACCGTTCCAATCATTATCACCAAAGGGTGTGATCTACATTTGATAGATGATTTCTGTCTCAGCTGTCAGTCACAGTTCAAACAAGATAAACATAAGGATAAGATTAGAGAAATCTAACACTAAACCACAAAGCCTCTTCTAAAGATGCTAACATCCCAGCTACACTGAGATAGCACAGTGAAAACTCCAGCATTATGGCGATGACTCTTACAAAAAGTTTATGAGTTATGAACACAGCTTTCCACAAATCCTCAGTGTTTTTTTATGTGATTTGCAATTACATTCAACAACATGTCAAATGTGTCAGCATATGTTGCTCTGTAGTACATCCTCTCCTTGCAGAGTTGTGCTTTAACCATTTGCTCCTCACATTCTTCAGCTAATACCATTTTGTGATCTGACAGCTGTATTGTAGTATTTTGCCCTTCTGCAGTGGTTCAGATTCAAAACCAGTCAGTGTGTCTTAGTATCTTTTTTTTTCTTTTGTCATTGATCTTAACATTTGTGAATGACTTTTCTGTCACCAGTTATGTGTAAACAGACTTATTTTCAAATAAGTAATGTATGTCTGCTGTCATCTTTTCTTGTGTTTGTCATTGTCTTGTTGATTGTTTTCTGTATAGAGAACAATTGTTTGTCCATCTATGTTAAATGTATAGCTTAATTTTATCCTGTGATGTGTGAAGGGGGTAGTCTGAAGAATGTTTATACTCATTGTCCTAGAGCGCTTTGAAACAGGCTGTGAGAAAGCACACTTGAAAGAAATAAACTTTAATTGTCCAAGATGTAAGTAAGTAAGTAAGTAAGTTAGTATGTAAGTAAGTATGTTTTTAAGTAACTATGTAAGTATGTAAATATGTAAATAAGAAAGTAAGTAAGTAAGTACGTTAGTATGTAAGTAAGTATGTAAGCAAGTATGTAAGTATGTAAATATGTAAGTAAGTATGTAAGTATGTAAGTGTGTAAGTGTGTAAGTATGTAGTATGTCAGTAAGTCCGTCAGTAAGTAATGTACGATCCTTCCGTACGTATGTCCCTCGTGCGTCTGTCCGTATGGCACGTACTGCCCGTATGTACCGGTCAGTAGTCTCTCCGTCCGTTCTGTCCGTACGTCCTCTGTTGCCGTCTGTCCGTCTGTCCGTCTGGTCCGTCCAGTACGTCAGTCAAGTACTTCCGTCTGTCCCTCTGTGCGTCTGTCCGTCTGTCACGTCTGTCCTCCGTCCGTCCGTCGTACGTCCTTCGTCCGTCCGTCTGTCCCTCTGTGCGTCCTGTCCGTGCCGTCCGTCTGTCCGTCCGTCCGTCGTCTGTCCGTCTGTCCGTCCGTCTGTCCGTCCGTCCGATCCGTTCTGTCCGTCCGTCGTCTCTCCGTCCGTCTGTCCTCTGTGCGTACCTGTCCGTCTGTCCGTCCGTCCGTCCGTCCGTCCGTCTGTCCGTCTTCCCTCTGTGCGTCTGTCCGTCTGTCCGTCTGTCCGTCCAGTCCGTCCGTCCGTCATCCTAAGTATGTAAGTATGTAAGTAAGTAGTAAGTAAGTAAGTAAGTAAGTAAGTAAGTAAGTAAGTATGTAAATATGTGAGTATGTAAGTAAGTAAGTATGTAAGTAAGTAAGTAAGTATGTAAGTATGTAAGTAAGTATGTAAGTAAGTAAGTAAGTATGTAAGTAAGTAAGTATCTAAGTAAGTATGTAAATATGTGAGTATGTAAGTATGTAAGTAAGTAAGTAAGTAAGTAAGTATGTAAGTATGTAAATATGTGAGTATGTAAGTATGTAAGTATGTAAGTAAGTAAGTAAGTAAGTAAGTAAGTAAGTAAGTAAGTAAGTATGTAAATATGTGAGTATGTAAGAATGTAAGTATGTAAGTAAGTAAGTATGTAAGTATGTGCATATGTGAGTATGTAAGTATGTAAGTATGTAAGTAAGTAAGTAAGTATGTAAGTAAGTAAGTAAGTAAGTAAGTAAGTAAGAAAGTATGCAAATATGTGAGTATGTAAGTATGAAAGTATGAAAGTATGTAAGTAAGTAAGTAAGTAAGTAAGTTAGTATCTAAGTAAGTATGTAAGCAAGTATGTAATTATGTAAATATGTAAATATATAAGTAAGTGTGTAAGTATGTAAGTAAGTAAGTAAGTAAGTATGTAAGTATGTAAATATGTGAGTATGTAAGTATGTGAGTATGTAATTAAGTAAGTAAGTATTTAAGTATGTAAGTAAGTAAGTATGTAAGTAAGTAAGTAAGTAAGTATGTAAATATGTGAGTATGCAAGTATGAAAGTATGAAAGTATGTAAGTATGTAAGTATGTACGTAAGTAAGTAAGTTAGTATCTAAGTAAGTATGTAAGCAAGTATGTAATTATCCATCCATCCATCCATCGTCTACCGCTTATCCGGGATCGGGTCGCGGGGGCAGCAGCTCCAGTAAGAAACCCCAATCTTCCCTTCTCCGGGCCACATCCTCCAGCTCCGACTGGGGGATCCTGAGGCGTTCCCAGGCCAGTGAGGAGATATAATCTCTCCACCGAGTCCTGGGTCTTCCCCGGGGTCTCCTCCCAGCTGGACGTGCCTGGAACACCTCCCTAGGGAGGCGCCCAGGTGGCATCCTTACTAGATGCCCGAACCACCTCAACTGGCTCCTTTCAACGTAAAGGAGCAGCGGCTCTACTCCGAGTCTCTCACGGATGGCTGAGCTTCTCACCCTATCTCTAAGGGAGACGCCAGCCACCCGTCTGAGAAACCCTAACCCTAACCCATTTCGGCCGCTTGTACCCGTGATCTCGTTCTTTTGGTCATGACCCAGCCTTCATGACCATAGGTGAGGGTAGGAACGAAGATCGACCGGTATATTGAGAGCTTTGCCTTCTGGCTCAGCTCTCTTTTCGTCACAACAGTGCGGTAAAGTGACTGTAATACCGCCCCCCGCTGCTCCGATTCTCCGGCCAATCTCTCGCTTCATTGTCCCCTCACTCGCGAACAAGACCCCGAGGTACTTGAACTCCTTCACTTGAGGTAATGGCTCATTCCCTACCCGGAGTAGGCAATCCACCGGTTTCCTGCTGAGAGCCATGGCCTCAGATTTGGAGGTGCTGATCCTCATCCCAACCGCTGCACACTCGGCTGCGAACCGATCCAGTGACTGTTGAAGGTCACAGACCGATGATGCCATAAGGACCACATCATCTGCAAAGAGCAGCGATGAGATCCTCAGGTCACCGAACTGCAACCCCTCTCCTCCACGACTACGCCTCGATATCCTATCCATGAAAATCACGAACAGGATTGGTGATAAAGCGCAGCCCTGTCGGAAGCCAACATTCACGGGAAACGAGTCCGACTAACTGTCGAGTATCCGGACACAACTCTCGCTTTGGGCGTACAGGGATTGGATGGCCCTCAAAAGTGACCCCCTCACCCCATACTCCCGCAGCACCTCCCACAGTATCACCCGGGGGACCCGGTCATACGCCTTCTCCAGATCCACAAAACACATGTAGACCGGATGGGCGTACTCCCAGGCCCCCTCCAGGATCCTTGCAAGAGTAAAGAGTTGGTCTGTTGTTCCACGACCAGGACGGAATCCGCATTGTTCCTCTTCAATCAGAGGTTCGACTACCGGCCGAACCCTCCTTTCCAGTACCTTGGAGTAGACTTTGCCAGGGAGGAAGTGTGATACCCCTGTAGTTGGCACACACTCTCTGGTCCCCCCGCAATGTTGACGAGGCGTGTCAACCAAGACAGCCCCTCAACACCCAAAGCCTTCAGCATTTCTGGACGGATCTCATCAACCCCTGCGGCTTTGCCACTGTGGAGTTGTTTGACTACCTCAGTGACTTCCATCAGGGAAATTGACGATGATCCCCCATCAGCTTCCAGCTCTGCCTCAACCATAGAGGGCGTGTTAGTTGGATTCAGGAGTTCCTCAAAGTGCTCCTTCCAGCGGCCGATAACCTTCTCAGTTGAAGTCAGCAGGGTCCCACCCTTGCTGTACACAGCTTGGATGGTTCCTCGCTTCCCCCTCCTGAGGTGCCTGATGGTTTTCCAGAAGCACCTTGGTGCCGACCGAAAGTCCTTCTCCATAGCTTCTCCGAACTTCTCCCACACCCGCTGCTTTGCCTCTGACACGGCAGAAGCTGCCGCCCTTCTAGTCCTTCGATACCCTGCAACTGTTTCCGGAGTCCTCCCGGATAACATAACCCGGAAGGACTCCTTCTTCAGTCGGACGGCTTCCCTGACCACCGGGGTCCACCACGGTGTTCGAGGGTTACCGCCCCTTGAGGCACCTAAGACCTTGAGACCACAGCTCATCACCGCAGCTTCAGCAATAGAGGTTTTGAACATCGCCCACTCAGATTCAATGCCCCCAACCTCCACAGGGATGGCTGAAAAGCTCCGCCGGAGGTGTGAGTTAAAGATCCCCAGGACAGGGGCTTCCTCCAGACGTTCCCAGTTCACCCGCACTACCCGTTTGGGTTTACCAGGTCTGTCCAGAGTCTTCCCCCACCCCTTGATCCAACTCACCACCAGATGGTGATCAGTCGACAGCTCCACCCCTCTCTTCACCCGAGTGTCCAAAACATGCGGCCTCAGATCAGATGATACGATTACGACATCGATCATTGACCTTTGGCCTAGGGTGCTCTGGTACCACGTGCACTTATGAGCATCCTTATGTTCGAACATGGTGTTTGTTATGGCCATTCCATGACTAGCACAGAAGTCCAACAACAAACGACCGTTCGGGTTTAGATCAGGGAGGCCCTTCCTCCCAATCACGCCTCTCCAGGTGTGAGTAAGTAAGTAAGTTAGTATCTAAGTAAGTATGTAAGCAAGTATGTAAGTATGTAAGTAAGTAAGTAAGTAAGTTAGTATCTAAGTAAGTATGTAAGCAAGTATGTAAGTATGTAAGTATGTAAATATGTAAGTAAGTAAGTATGTAAGTGTGTAAGTATGTAAGTATGTAAGTATGTAAATATGTAAGTAAGTAAGTATGTAAGTATGTAAGTAGTAAGTAAGTAAGTAAGTAAGTAAGTAAGTAAGTAAGTAAGTAAGTAAGTAAGTAAGTAAGTAAGTGTCATGCACCAAAAGGTGCACAGCCGACATAGGTCACAACTGAAAAGAGGTGTACCTATAACAAAAAACATCCAAATTAGGAAAAGAGTCTGAGGGGGTGTTTTCAATTCAGTTGACGCGGGGTAAAGGATACAAGTCTGACCCTGTTACACACTGTGTGCGGACACCTGGACCTCCCCACTAGGATAATTTGTGGATTTCTCTTCTGCTTTTAATACTGCACACAAAAACATCCTACTGCAACGCCTAGCGGAGCCTCAGGTAAATGGTTGAAGAGTTTTTTATAGTACAGGCCACAACAGGTGCTTGTACATGGTTTTATATCCACTAAGTTGATTTTACACATGGCTCCCTCAAGCTTATGTTTTATCCCCCATTCTTTCCTCTGTTCACACCAACAACATCTACTTCAGCAATAAAGGAATTACACTTTTAAGTATGTGGATGACATGGCTCTAGTTGCCCACCTGACTGGCACTAATGCTTTGTCTGATTACCATCTGGCAGTAAACAACCTGGTCAGGACATCTCGAGAAAGCTCCCTTGAGCTCAACATCTCCAAGACAAGGAGCTGTGCTGTAGGAGCAGAGAGAAAACAGACTCACAACAACCAAGCTCTTTTCCAAGACCTCAGTATCAAAAGCCGGCTGGTAGCACAAGTACCATCATTTAAGTACCTTGGGACGGAGAGAGTCAACTTGCTGTCCTTTTTCCAGCAGACTCTGTGCACAAGAAAGCTTTCAATGTCAGGAAGGACATTTTAACCCTGGTTTACAGGACACTAATTAAATCAATACTCACCCTAAACATTTCTTCCTGGTACAATGCCTACCTAACCACCAAACACAAAATAAAACTCTCCCGCATAGGCCGGCAGAGCAATTGGTCAAGCCCAAAGTCCTCTATCTGAACTCTACACCCGGTCAGTGATCAGGAAAGTCACTCTGATCATGACCCCTCACACCCACTCCACCAATCCTTTCGGTTACTACCATCAAATCAACTATACAAAGTCCCACCGGCCCAGATAAAACATCTACGAAAAATCACTTTCTATGAAGCGCATTATTAAGATATTCATAGGGTTAGGGTTACCTATTTTTACCAAAATCAAAAAAGCATTATGGATGTTTATGAGTGGAGTACTCATAAACATCCATAATGCTTTTTTGATGCACTATATCAACAGTCATAAAACATTATAAATGTGACTTATAAAGAATTATAAGTGATGCATGGATGCTCTCGACTAATTATAAACTAGATGTTGACTGATAGGCGTGTAATATGATGGTTTTATAAGTTATCATGGTATGTGTTAAGTGAAGTGAAGTACATATTGATGCATTTAAAATACTCTATGCATGAAAACAAATCACACTTTATTTACCACCAACAATGAAACATTATGATGAAGCATGCATTATTATAGATGCATCAATATAATGTATAATGTTCACTTTGCTTAACACACTGATGACTTATGAACCTGCATGGACTATGATAGCATACTATGAGTCCTTACTACATTTGATTGTTGTGGTGTGTATAGGTGAGTATATGTAGGCATACTGTGTAGTAAGCCCATCAGTGAACCTCTCATGTAAAACTAGTCAAGAGCATCTATAAGACAATTATAGTTTATTATAAGTCACATCTATAATGTGTTATGACTGTTGATATAGTGCTTCACAAAGCATTATGTGTTGTTATGAGTGTAGTCATGACACGTTATAAATACATTATAATTCAATATGAATGCCCTCATAGTGCACTGTAGATGTGGTCTTCATAGAAGGTGTTACCATAAATATTTTATTCCCCGTGATCACCACCGTGAACAGTTAAAATAGCCACTTTATGTCATGGCCTCCACTTCGGTATAGCCTGCAGACTCTCCTCCCTCCCCCTCTGTGTGTGTGTGTTGTGTGATTGCAGGAGTAGAGACAGGTGTGTGTGGGAGCCACCAGCTGCCAACAATCCAATCACCTCTGCTATAAAGCTCAGGACCTGACTCCTCCACGTCACTAGATTGTAGACGCTGTATTCACAGTCAAGGTTCTAGCTCAATGAGTAACCGTTCTGCCAGTAAATTCTGTTCCTAATCCCTGTTTTCCTTTTGCCTGCAGTTTCCTCCAGCCTGACTCCTGCGTCTGTCTCCAGACCTTCTCCCTCTACTGGATCCTGTCCCCACTCTCCCTGGCTTTTCCCCCGTGCCCCACTCCTAGCTCTCCAGCCTGCTCGGTCCCCCCTTGGCTTCAGCCCTAAACCCCATCCTGCCTCTGTCTTTTCTTTTTCCCTTGCTCCACTCTGCACTGGACCCCCTGCAGCTCAAACTAAACTGTACCTATTAAATACGATTACTTTGCCCAACTCTTTTCCTCCAGCCTCTTTTCTGCACTGGGTTCCCTGGTAGCCGTAACACTTTTCCCTGACCTATTTATACTGTTATGTACTAGTGCAATGCCTGTTTGGGATGTGCTTGAGCCGCTGCTTGTTGGATTTTGAAGTGAGTCAATGCACGCCTTTACGGTAGCAACACTACAGTGTACACATCATGAGTGCAAAAGCTCCCATGACGATTTTTAAATGTTATGGCCTCAATAAAGTGAAAGCCCCATTAAGTGTATATGCCCCAGGTTTGATAAAAGCTTTGGAAGGAAGTCGAATTGTCATTTAAAACAAATTTCCTGCATTTCTACACCAACTAAACTCTTGGATTAAATAAAGAAACAGCCGCATTCTGTTATTAACGATTCTGTCGGTATCACAAAGTGATATTTGTGTTTTTTGTTAAAACAAGCGTCCCCGCCATGTTCCACACACACACACACACACACACACACACACACACACACACACACACACACACACACACACACACACTCACTCATCCTCATTTCTATTATTGGTAATGTAATAGCACGGACAAGCGCATAACATAACTAATATTATGTTATTGCGAGACATAACTTTTCCAGCTAACTAAATGTGGGTAATATTAGTAAATGATCATGGTATGGCTATCTGCAGCACACCATTATTATATTATCATTATTATTATTATCATTACATTACATTACATTACAGTTCATTTTATCAGTGCCCTCTGAATTAGATACAGCCATTTGCTGCTCTGCCCCCTGTACACTTACGCTTGGTGATAGGTTTAGGCACAAAAACTACTTGGTTAAATTTGAAGAAAGATAGTAAGTCAAATGCTTTATCCCGATCTCCCCCCTTGATGGTTTTGTAACACTTTAGCAATGTCCCACTACTGCCTCTGTTACTGAATGTCAAGAGCCCTTGTATGTAAACATAGGCCACTGTAGGTAATGTGACAACTGAAAAATTATGAGAACTGTCTCTACGAATCAAATGCAAGAGAGAATGTTCATTTGAAATAACACTGTTTTTGTTTTTGTTTTTTTATTGTTATTATTAGTATAATTATTATACATATCTATGCTTGACAACTATAGTATGGTTAAGGTTAGGGAAAGATTGCAGTGAAAGACATATGCTACACACAGACCTTTTGCATTGGCACTGAATGCTGCAAATTGGAAGTTTATTTGTGTTTATTTTAGGCATGTTGCAGCTACTGTAATTTATTCTCTTTATTTTCTTAGTTTTTTCTACTAAGATTGAGAAAAAAAGTTATTTCCTTAACAAACTTCAAGTTCTGATTTTATCATCAGTAACTGACAATCTGCAAATCTTTGAATGTATTTCACTGCGTAAACAAACATAACAAATGTTGGAAGACAATTGTTTAGTTTCTGTGTATGTGATCTATTAATGCTATTTATAAAAGGCCTTTATAAAATATGTTAGCACAGTCCTCTGGTCATGTAGGGACCAACACTGAGTATATGTAGATTGTCACCCTGGGCTCAAGGGTTAGGAAAACATACCAGTAGTCACTACAAAAAAAGGCCATGACCCATTTCTTGGTCCTGACCCATCATTAAAGGCCTACAGCAATGAGGACAGTGAGAACAGGATAGCATTGCTTTGAATATTTAAGTGGAATAGAGGGCTATCCTCTGTGATATATTGAATCCCTAGCCAAGCCATTTGACGGTTGCAGTATTTGAAGAATCACAGGAGGGGGCCGCTTGAAAATCCCCTACTGTGGCAGCTCTTTAAACTTCCTCAGCCAGGGACAGAAATGGAATAAATTGTGCTTCTCCCATGGACTCAAGCTCATTAGGAAGCTCTCTTGTTATGGTGGGTTCTACAAAAAACAGGGACCATGCCCCAATTTTGGGATCTCCACTTATTATAGGAAGAAATATTTTACTTTGGCAACAAGTCCAATTGCAGTACCCTACACAGAGTGCCTCTGTTGGCCAGAAATCTTTCTACTTCCACGTACTGGAGTAGGGACTTGATCAACCTTTTCAAATATGCAATGATTGCTTTAAAGACTTTCCAGAAGTAAAACTGTAAATATTATATTATTGTAACTAATCCATAATAATTACGCAGGATTTCCAAATTATGAAATAAACCGCATAACTACTGATTACTGGAAAGTACATGTTGGTAGGTGACTGTTACAGGCTTGATGGTACTATTAATATATTTGCTTGGTTTAATTGTATGTATAAATGAAAAAGCAAAGCCCACAACAAGTAAAGGATAATTACAAAGAATAGTTATGATTGTGGGCCCCTCTTTGTTGGTTTACATTGATAAGCATAATAACCATACCATTAACACTAATACTTTTTGGAAAGGTTATACATTCACCGTCTTTAAATATGCTGATCATCATGCCAAAAAATTAATCCAACGTTAATGTTTTTGCTGTAGCCGTATCTTTGTCAAAGCTCAAAAGCCTCTTTAACAATATGAAGGAACGCTCATTTGTAACGTTGTCCAGATACATCCTGAAGCGTTATAAGCTCTGTATTGAAAGTGGAACATCAGATTTCAATGTGTAGCGAGAGAATTAGCAGTTAACTTTGTCTGATTTATTAGACACAGTAGTGAAATTACAAATATGTGTACATGCTAATGTGGACTATCTGAGTATACTGTACTACAGTATATAGTTTGCATACCACCTAGATGTGCTGTCTGTGTGTAACTGGCCATGTGTCTGTACTACACTGTACAGACACAATAATACCCTAAGCTTGTCTCATGGTAAAAAGGCCTTTTTCTTTCAAATCAGGCAGCTTTACATGTCCTTGGTGACACATTTCTTGTTGTTTGGATGCAGGATTAAAGGTTTGGAGGGAGTGACTGTGTCCTCAAAACATGAAATATACGAGGTCACTATGATTATCCAAGTGGGTATAAAGTTTAGTATGAGTGTGTCTTTCTGACTGACTATACAGCAGTACAAGAGCATCCACAGCCTCTTTCCATACACATGTGCTGGCTTGGCTTGACTTTGTTTGACTCGGTTAGACTTGGTGCATCGGCCGAGCACTTCTGGGATTTGCATCTCCATTACAACCCACTTGATGGTGTGTGTAACCAGCGGCTGTAAAACTGTGGATAAACACATTTAATTTGTCTATAAATTCTTCACAATAAAAGATCTGCATTATTTTTGCTGCCTCCCCTTCCTCCCTGCAGTATGAGTAGACATGTATTTATTAAAGAATAGCCACTAATAAAGCTTCGCTTATTCAGTGATGAACATGCTTAGGTTGACCGTGGTCAACAAGCACGCTTTGGCCCAACTGCAGTGATGGTCCAGTTTGGGCGTGACTTGGCACGACTTGGCACGACTTGGCACAACTTGGCACCACTTGGCACGACTCTGCGTGATTAAACTGGTAATGGAAACGCAAATCGGCACAGCATGGTTTGACTCATCATGGCCAATGGAAGAAGCCTTACATGACTGCCAGTATACTTTATGTTTGAGTGAGTGCATTAGTCTGTGTGTTTGCAGACTTCTGTAATCAATTATGAGGTGGAGGAATTCTGACATATGATATGACACACGAAAGGGGATATTAAGAGTGACAGGCCAGACTGTATTGTGACGACTGGGTCCTTAGGGTCCTTCAGAAAAGGCCATGTCTCCAACTCGCTGACGTGATTTCCATAGCTATTGGACCAGTCATAATATTTGAGACACTTCTGGGAGCAATTATTTGATTAGAAGAACAGTTTGCGAGCGAGAGAGAGAGAGAGAGAGAGAGAGAGAGAGAGAGAGAGAGAGAGAGAGAGAGAGAGAGAGACGGAAATAAAGGGAAGATGATAGCTTCTCTGTTTGTGATCGCACTCAGAACAAGAGAGAGGAACACAGATCTTGAGTAAAAAACAGAAGCTGATCTGACCTTTTCCAGTCAATGCCAACTTTGAGACAGATTCCATAAGGCTTCCAAACACATTATAATAGACCTCCATTATCATGCTCATCCACATCTATTCACATCAATGCTACTAGTGGCAGATACATTTAGACCTTCAGTTCAACTTCATGGTAGGTTGCGTCTTTAAAACTGAAACCGATGAGGCATTCCTCACAACACATTTAGCCTCGGATGGCTCAAATAATAAAATTGGGAAAGATCTGGCTCAGATAGTTGTCTATAATGTAAACACAGATACATATATGTTTAAAGCTTGAGTGAGAACGACTTAAATGAGGCAGAGCAAGAGCAATAGACTGTCCTGCCTGGGTGGTTCTAGTACTGAGCAGTTTATACAGAGAATTGTTGTGAGACAGCTTCTCATTCTGTAAGAGACAGAGGCTGAGTGAGATATAAAGACCATTTAATGATGTGTGCCTGAGCTGCTCATCTGAAATAGATTTCAACCAATGTGTTGGAATAAACATTTTATATACTTCAGTCAAAACCATAAATTCTAGCTAGAGTAGAAACCGGGATACTGTGGCATGTCAACAGCTCATACCTGTCCGGCATTGTACTTCAATGCCACTTACGTGGTAGTTTGGGTTGAGATGGAATGCTATTGAATGTGTATGTTGACAGTTTGGAGATGTCGCTCTCTGTCATCCGCCAGCATTCTGTGCTGTATAGCTGGGCAGAATAAATACATAAACATCAATCATATTAAGCATTGAGTATTGAGTATTTGAGTATTGCTTGTCTTCAACTGATGGTGAAACTATGGCGTAACCAAACCCCACGGAGAGTGATGAACGCAGCAGAGTTCAGGCAGCCAGAAACCATGATGAAGTCCAGGATAACACACAAATCCTCAATACTAGTGTACGTGTAAACATACTCAATGCTTCTTAAATGTGGCTTCATTTATAAGACTCTGAACGGTGTGTAGGGTACTTACTGGCTGTTAGCCCACTCTGGGAGAAATTAATTTCTTTCTCCCAAAGAAAAAAAAGTAAAAGTTGAATGGTTGAGGTCTGCCCTGCTGCTCTGTGTGTCCTATTCGAGTGAGGAGTGCTATAGTTAGTTTTTAATAGAGTTTTGGTGTCACACTGAGTAGGTCTGCTGCATTGGGTTTCTTTCAGTGTTTTGGATTGATCGACTGTTTGCATCACAAGGTCTGATGGATGTTTGGATGACCTTTTCAAGGTTCACGTTGAACCTTGAAGAAGAGAGAATATATTGCAATTTTGTGTGGAGGTAGCTAATGTTAAAGGAGGACTGTAGCCATTAGCTTTAAAGTCAAGACTGGCTTTGAAGACAGAGCAAGTATTCTCTCATTCGTTAAACACGGACCTTGATTTATCTCAATACTGCTTTCATCGAACCCTAAAACAGTCTGTCACACAAACAAAGACAAATAATTAATATTCATAATGTGGGGTTTCATGAGTTATTGTGAGCACTTTTATTATTAAGTCGAAAAGCATAAGTTAATGATGCCAAAAAATCATGACCCGAGTTCAGAACAATTGGCAATTATAGGAAAGAATGTAAGAAATGTTCTTCCATTTGACATCACATCTACCTTCTCTTATCGCTGCTCCTAAAACAAAGCACTGTCGCCCTCTTCTTCTAAGTTCTTTGCAGCTATATTTTGAAGATTTGCAATTTGAACCAATCCATGCACTTTTACTTCATAAAAGTGCTCTCAAGCTCTCAGACAAATGACAGGAGCTGCAATTTGCACAAATCATTCCAATTTTCCTGCAATAGACATTATAATGAGAGCACTCGTCAACAGGCAATTCACCATAACACTGGTTAACCTTCTGATTCATCAACAGGCCTTGGCATGCAGTTTACATGATCAGATAACGAATTAGACTTTTGACTTTGGTGTGATTAAGTTTTGTTTTTTAAATACCTGTTATGTGTTTTATAATTCACACGGTGGCATCAAAATTGTAATTTGACCCACACAGAAAGAGAGAACCGAGAGAAAGAGAGAGAGAGAGAGAGAGAGAGAGAGAAAGAGAGAAAGAGAGAGAGAGAAAGAGAGAGCGAGAGAGAGAGAGAGAGAGAGAAAGAGAGAGGAGAGAGAGAGAGAGAGAGAGCGAAGAGAGAGAGAATGAGAGAGAGAGAGAAAGAGAGAGAGAGAGAGAGAGAGAGAGAGAGAGAGAGAGAGATAGAGAGAGAGAGAGAGAGAGAGAGAGAAAGAGAGAGGGATTGCTTTGGCAACAACAGGTGTTCACCAAAGGGACACACACACACTGTGTTTTCTTTCTCACTCCTTTTTCCCGTCACTTTCTTGAACTTTGTGAACAGACATTCAGCTGCTCGCGCTCGTGGATGTATAAAGACAACACTCGCTCCTCAAAATTTTTAAAGTGTTAAATTGACTCGATTGGCTCCCTCAGTGTGTAGCCATGGTAACGCAGCTATATTAGGTGACGTCAGCGTTTGGTTGTTATGCAGCAGCGCAGACTACTTAGTAATATTTTTCTTTAGAAAAAGCTGGATTTGGTTTTAGTTACGTTTTAGGTAGTTAGTTTAGTTTCTTACTATTTGCTTGCTAGCCAACATGAGCAGGGTTGCTAACATCAGTTGTAATTTATGATAGCTAGCTTTGCTTGTTAAATAGCCACCAATATTTTCTTGCAACATTAAATGTGTGCTTCAATTTATTGTGTTTATACATCACGTATTAAATGTCCGTAGTGCCCCAACTAGTTTCAGTCTAACCATTTGCTTCCTAGCTATGTTACATTTAATTTTTGTAGATCAAATTTCGACGTATTGAACATATTTGCATAATTGGATGATTTGCATAGTTGGATAAAATTGCATTTGTTGTGTGGTTAATAAATAGGCCTGGAAGAAACATATAACATTTATATGTAATTTCATCCAGTCTATATACATAAATAAATGTATAATCTTTCATTATTGAAATATTTTGGAGCAACCACGTCAGCTGACGGCTGCTAATGAACAACCTCAGAGACTTCTGCACGTATGTTTCATTTTATTGTTAGAATTTGTTGACTTTATCATTTATTACTTCAAATAATTTGCAATTGTTTATTGTTTCTTAACTTAACTTAATTTTGTAATATAAATAGTTTTCCAATAAAGTAAGAGATGGTAATTATTTTGTACATCTCTGTTGTGTTTTTGTGTTCGTGTCCATTTAGTTATGAGCAGTGGGGGAGTGAAATGGGAGGGAGAGAGAGGGGGACAGAGAAAAATCTGATCACATGTCAGTATTGTTTGTAAAATGAACACCAGACATAACAGATAACTGTGGCCACTAACAGTTAGTAGAGGTTCACATATTTTTATTCACATATTCACATATTTTTACAATTTCAGTTAATTCCAGTTCAAAAGAAAATAACATTTAATTTTTATGTACATTTTTGCGATTATTGTAACCCAAACCCAAAAATTTCATGCTTTGCAGTTCTACCCACAAGCTTCATAACTAAATGTGTTGAAATCTGGTTTGCTGAAGAAAAGAAGAAATAGCTTGCAGATATCTTGCATTGGTGGAGCGTGTTGGTGGTACACAGCCTGGATGTAAGTTCTGCCTGAGAAGATGAATCACACAGGTTTTAATGAGTTTGTCAGGAAGTTGGTTTCTGAAGGTCTGATCTGATCTGACCGGGGTTTCGGGACAGAGTTATTCATTGGATTGTTTTTATGAAAAAAGTAAATTTGGTATTTAAAAGGACTTTATGTTTTCAAGGATCGGACAGAATTGCCAATTTTGGACACATTTTTTCGATTTGCAATTCAAGTTCCACTGTAAACAATTGATCTGAATGACACTCTACAGCAGCAGAACTACAAGAAAGTATGAAAAGGTTGAAGCAAGGGTTTGACATTTACACTGCAGGGAATCCACTCATTCTCCTTTTTCGTCCTTCTTATAGCAATAAAGACATCAGGCAAGTTGTGGCCCTATTCCAGCAGATAATTATCTTTTAATTGCTGTTCTTTCCCTCCTTTTTCAACTTCGGCCTTTTTCTTCTTCTTTCACACTTTGTTAAATCTCTCTGTGACAAAAGGTCAGAGTGCACCAAGTGTGATGCTGCTGCGTGCGTGTGTGTGAGATGGACAGATCTATAATCACGCAGCTCATGCTCCCTGTGCGTGTCATTTGCCATGGTAACTGGTAGTCAAATAGAATGCCATGCAGTCAGAAAAAACCCAGAATAAGAGAATGGAGAAAAGATGAAGTGAAATGGAAAGACCAGGACAGCTGATAAGACTGTTGTCTTGTAAGGGTCAAGGAAGTACTCTTTCTCTGATAAACTCATTGTGGAACTGGATGAGAGAGAGACAGAAAGACTTGTGTGAGGGAATGTCTGTACTAATTTGAGTGTGTGTTTCAAAGAGGCAAGTCTGTTTGTGGACATGTGTGTTTAAGACAACAAGTAAAGCCATGCATCTCTAAATGTGTATCTGTGTGTGTGCGATAGTGTCAGCATCTCTCTCTCTCGCTCTGTCTGGGTCAAGCGTCCTCTCTCTCAGCATGCAGTCTCAACGCCGCGCCCCACTCCCTACCCATAATCCTTTTCTCCCCAGGCGCTTCACTCTCCCGCAACTCGCCCCCACGCTGAGATGAAGTTATCACACTACGCACACTACCCTTGCTTGTCTACCACTGTGTGTGTGTGTGTGTGTGTGTGTGTGTGTGTGTGTGTGTGTGTGTGTGTGTGTGTGTGTCTTTGTGTGGAGGTGTGTATTTTCCCAAAAATTCTCCCAGTATTACTTGGTCTGCTTCTGTGCAAAGGTTCTGTAGTCGGACACGGCTGTTTACTGCATAATAAGGCAGAGCTGCAACAAACACCTAAACATAAACTAATAGAAAAAGAGAACATATGAAGACAGAGAGAGAGACAGACAGAGACTGCTAACATAATTTTTACTATGGTCATCTTCTTAGTTGAGTGTGTTAGCATGATTTTGTTAATTATCACTAAACACAAGGTACGGCTAAGGCTGTAGGGAATGTTATTAGTAGGTACAATACGTACCAAATAGAATAGCAATCCATCCAATAGTTGTTGAGATATTTCACTGTCGACCAAGATGGTAGTTCTACTAACAGACAATCATTCTATGCTAGTGCCATTCTAGCTACGTCACTACGTCAGAGTAAAAATATGGTGACCTTTTTTTATCCCATAATGGTTTTTGTCCAATAATGTAAAATACTAACTTCATTCAGGGTATAATAATCAAACATGTCAGTTCAAGTCAACTTTTGTTATAGAGCCTAATATCACAAATCACAATTTGTCCATTTATTTCAATTTATGTGGACACTTAAAACAATCACCACCACAAACAGGGTGGCACGTGATTGGGCTGAGTAAAAAAGTAAATCAACTATAATTCTTTTATTTTCTAGGCTTCTTTAAATTTGTGGACAAAGTCAGGGAATCAAGATTAAATTTTTTGGGATTTATCCTCTGGGGAACATGCACATCTATTGCAGGTTTAGTGATAATCTAACTGCAGCTGCTAATATACGTTGCCATAAACCAAAGTTTTGAATAGACTCACAGACAGATCAACTGATTTCAGACCATTAAACTGACCATTGTGATCATTGTAATTGTTAGTTCCTGTTGCTACATGACAATAGAACTTAATGTGGATAAGGGAAATGTAAAAAAATCAAAGGTAAAATGTACAGACAAATAAAGGTAGAATGGACACAGAATTCATCACGATTTCCATTTTTGAGAGGATTGCCAGCACAAAAGAAAGTAAGCAAGTCAGACACAACGAAACCAAGAGAAAACAAAGATAAGAATAGAATTTCTGAGAGAAACTCTGTAGAGATTTGCTGTGAATGCCAAATGTCACCGCTGCATCTCCATAGCTTTGGTTTGTCCTAGTTTGGCTTGAGATGCAAAGTACAGCACTTTAAAGGTGCATCAGGATCATTTTCTAAGAAAAAACACAATTGTTCTTGATGAGATTCAACCACAAAGTAGGGCTGCCACACTAAAGAGCTGTCTTTCCAGACTATTTGCGATGCCACGGATTAATGTTTCCTCTAGTGTTGATATGCTGGTGGTCAATTTCATAATAGCAGTCATTACTTCCTAAACAGCAGTGAGTGTGTGCTCCAACCAAAGACAGTTGTACATCAGATTGTATTGGCAAGACATTTACATATTAGAGATGATCATGAGAAATTCATAACAAATATCTAGCAGCACACGTGATATTGATTATCAGTTACAGAAATTACATTTTTAACTGTATTTTGTATTGTATTTGTTTGTTATGATTTGACTCTCCAACTACTGGCAGGAAAGTGACACAATAGCACGATAGGACGAGGGCCATATAGTGTACTGCATCAAATGTTGTGGTAGCCACACTGGCCATGTCGCAGAGCAATCAGTCAATTGATGCCCAATGCACACTGACACGTCTTACAGATATAAGCAGGTACACACGGAAAGTCAATGTAATACAATGTTGACCCCATATCAGCCAGTTCACAGCCTGAGATCATCAGGCAGGTCTCCTCTGCTTTGGAAAGACCTGACATAATAATGATATGAATAATACATATTAATATTATTATTATTAAGTATGACCTAGCAAATTGAGCTAACAAAGCAACTTCACAGAGGAGATGAGCACTTTTTAACATTAGGTTGGTTAGTTGACATTAGCAGTTTGGATAGCTTAAAATGCATCTGTAAATGTCATGATCTGTTATTTTAGATGTGTTACTGTAAGACTCAGGCTGACCGGCACCAGGAGATCAGAGACGGTTGTGCCCACATCTTTAGAGAGACCTGGCTCCTTCGTGGCGTCCTGGATCATGCTGTTGCACTTTGTGGGACGAGCGGAGGCAGACTGTGTGTTTACATTAATGATGCTTGGTGCTCACACAAAGTAAAAATTATTGGTCAATGTTTTTCTGATGTTTGTTTTATCTTAAGATGCCAGACATATTTTCTGCCAGCACAATTCAACATTATTTTTGTTGTATACATTCCTCCTGATAAAAAAATAAATAAATGTACTTCAGGAATGCACTAATGTTTTTCTTGAGTAGCATAATGGATTAAGCTACAGCTGCATTTGTGCAATCTCAGAACGACAATAAATTATCCTTGAATCTTTATCTGTTCTTGAATTTAATATAGCGAGATGAAGAGGGAGCTGTACCCAGCGTGCCGTTTGGCGATGTAACAGTTAACAGGTATCTCTCAATCCAATATAGTGTGTACATAACGCACAAATAATACATATGTCCAGTAGATCTCGACACTGCACTTCCTTGGGTCCTCAGCAATACGTGTGAAGGTGATCGGATAAACGATTGTCGAGAATCTCAAAGGACAAACATACATATATACAAGCAGACTGAATAAGACTTTCTGCAGGTGCTCCCAGCCTGGGGTTCGGGAGGCCTATATATCTGTATTTCATTCATTTCTATGACCTAAACTAAATTAAATTTATATTTTTAAAGTTTGGATTATTATTTAAGATAGAAATTTCACACAGGATCTCACAGGATGAGGGCATAATGAAGATGTGAACCCAAGCTGCATTACTCACAGAGCCTTCCCTCTCTGCTGAACAGCCTTTTCCTGCATTAGAAAAGTACACAGCACAAACAACCAACGAGCTAATAGAACAATGGCCAAGCTAGGTTAGCAAGTTAGAGAGAAGAAAACATGGAATTTGTCATAAAGAAAAATAATGCAGACAGACAATTGTATTAAAAGTTACTAAAAATAACAGCAAGTGATACAATGTCCACAGGAAATAATCTGCTCAAAGTTCCCCCACATTACTCGTTTTACACAAACTTACAGTACAGTTTATCAGTTGTTCTGTACTGCTATTGTTACGCATTAAATATAATATGAAACACAAATATGCCACTTAGCGTTTGTCAGGGGTCGTCAATTTTGTCAATGAGAGAAAAAGGCTCTAATCACGACTCTAATGTCTTTTGTTCATTGTGAGAAGGGAGAGGGCTTCCTGCCTCAGTACAAAACATACGGCAGTATATCAGAGTAAGCATTTACAGTGTTGGAAATCTTCAACATTGGCTTTAATATTTACACATGTGTCTCAGTTCACTCATCACCCTAACATAAATATAGGAGCTCTTATATGCATAGCCCGCTTTTGCTGCTTTTTGGCCATGAGAGACTGGAAACAAGTAGATAGGAAAGAAACTTAGTTCAGGATAGAAGGAACACGGAGATTTCTTCACACCTGAGAGTTTCTGGTATAACAAAGTCTGCAGAGGTTTGGATAACAGGTGCCAAATGTCAGAGCTGCTGTTGGCCTACTTTGTCTTGAGATGCAGCTGTATGCTCTGTCATAGAGATGGCAAATAAGCACCGGAGGGGGTTTTAACACACACACACACACACACACACACACACACACACACACACACACACACACACACACACACACACACACACACACACACACACACACACATACACACACACGCACACACAAAGATATATACATTCCCCCAGCACAAGTGCTATACACACCTATGATAGCCCTGTGAACCTTTTCCAGGCTACACAAGGAAATGTAATTCCAAGTCAAACATGGGCATATGTACAAGCATCTACACAAACACATACACAAGCATACACACACAGAGTGCGCACAGTGTGATGCCATACCTGGAATGAAGAGTGAAAAATAGGACAGCATGGATACACACCACCCTGGGTTGTTGGTGGGGATGACTGTCAAAAACTTAAATTCTCTCTCTTTGCTTTCGGTCTTTCTCCTCTCACTTCTTATACTTTTATCTAGAGTCCTCACACTTTTCAGAAACTGTTCTTTCAACATGAAGAACTCAATTTCGTGCTTTAGAATGCAAAGCATTTATATAAAGAATACTTTCACATTTATCTACTCTTGGTGTCGGTTGGAAGTTACATAGGCTCGCTTTAAATGAAATACATTTTATCGATAGATTAGTTTTACATTTGCTTATAATAAGAACTTTGAAAGGCATGACCATATATGTACAATATGTACACATAAAAACTCTAGTCACAAATGTAAGCATGTTATTTCTGATTGCTTACACAGGATCATCTTAGTCAATGAGAACTCTTGTAAGTGAAACCTAAATAGATAACAGGTATGAGTTTTTACTGTGATTTGTATTAATATGTGTCACTTAAGAACAAATCTTTAATTTTGTAGAAGTTATGTATTTGTTTGTATGTAATACAATGTTGTATCTGTATGCCTGTAGGTGTATTTGTGCACACATGTAGGCATGGTAGATTGTAAACAATAATGTACTTTAAATGAACAAATCTTTAACAAATAAAACAAATGTTGCAACACTGGATGGCTTCTTTCCACCTTTGTCGCTCTGCCATTTTGTTTTACAACATTAGCATTGTTGGAAGACTGAGTTCATTATTACCCTAATCCCAAACTGAACAAGTGAAGTATGTATCGTTGTCTTTATCATTATTTTGTGTAAACATTCTGCATGCTTAAAAGACAGTTAGGTTAGGGACGTAGTATGTAAGTAGGACACAGCTCTACTCACATTTCTCTGTACTTGTATTTGCATTTAGTTCCTGGTTTCTATTCCGTTGTCCAACTTTAAGGGTTAGTGTTTCTGGGGAAGTGAGCCAAAAATAATACGTTTAATTCCTATAGTTTGTTGACCTACAGCCGATAACTGTCAACTAATTGACCGATAGTTTATATCTAGTCGGTTTCACTATCAAATATTTAGCTGACCAGTCAGTCATTAGCAGAATATACGACTGTGGTGAATGTGTTGCACAGATTATCATTGTACGGTGATATCATATTTAAAATAGAATAATACCAGTCAACTAAAATTCCTGTTCTTTTACTTTGAACAAACGTAATTTATGACAAATGTAATTTGGTCTCAATTTGCTTTTCATATTTACAATAATTAATTCTATAAAAGACTGTGTATTCTCCTGTGTTCTATCCCATGTTGATTTTAACAGATTTTTTAAAATTAGAAATATAGTTGATTCATGAAGTAAAGCAATTTGATTTGATTTTAATTACTGATGTATAAGCAACCCACTGAAATTAAATTGGTAACCACAGTTAATAAATGGAATATTGATAGTTATTTTACCGTAAACAAACAATGAAATGATACATAATGTTAAGTAACTATTACTTATGGTATAATTTGTTATTTTATCATCAGTATCATCAATAATATGAAATAATTATTTCAGAAATGATATACTGTATCATAGCTGATAAGAGACGATGACAATTAGACAGGATTACTGACGTTAAAATGTGTGTAACACTTTATTGTTGCACACATTTTAATGTGTTATAATCTATATTAAGATAACGTTTGTAAATCATATTTGAACACAACATTTCATTATCATTTCATTGTTTGTAAAATATCTATCAATTTACCATTTATTAATGATGGTCATATAAAACTTAAAAGGTTTAGCGTTCCAACATGACACCTACTAAGTGTCTTTAACCTCATCTTCTTGAATGACTCTTATTTAATCTTCCACACGGGGCCACACCTATAATCTCTCACCATCAAGTGACGATGTCACTGTTCCCTGCTCCGCCATGTTAACCAGCATTCCCCTGCCTGTTCAGCACAACTACCAGTCCAGTCAGCTGAAACCAAATAAAGCCAACCATAATCTCTTTATGGATTTTACGTAGCTTATGTACCCATGTAAAAACCTATGCATTGTGACTGGGTTGGCTATCTAGACTGCTGTAAAGCTGATTGGCTGACCTTCCTCAGCAGGCAGCATTTTAATTGGTTACTCACCTAGTGTGGTTTCCAAGGAAGTCATGTTGTTGTATGAGCTGGTACTAGAAACATTTTCATCCAAAGCAAGAGGGCTTTCCCATGGCAACATTTGACAGCCAATGAACATGCTAAAGTGCTCAAGGATACGCCCCTGTCTACTGACATCATTTCCTGTTTTAAGCAAAGGGCTCAGCATGGCCATCCCAGCACCAATCAAATCCTGCCGTCTTGCACAGCATCAATCTTGCTACAGCGATGCAGCGGTAGCGATATTTGTATTGTAACTGATGTTTTAACACAATTGTTACAGGCAAAATGTTTAAAGCAATATTAAGGAAACCAAGCAAAATGACTGTAAAAAGCAAACAATTCCACCATAGTTTGAATCTGAAATATTAATATTTATGGTTGAAAACAAGATTCAAGGCTCAAAAAAAAAATGTAAATCTTACCAGTATGTATGACCTTGAGAAGTCAGGCAGTGTGTCTTTGTCCGAGATTATTGTTGTTTTATGTAGAAAAGCGTTACTATTCGCAAACACCGACATCTGGAGGATAGAGAAAAGGGTAGAAAGAGAAAGAGATGATGACACATTTGAGTTGAATGATCCGAAAAGGATGAGATTTACAAAGTCTTAACACCCTACACCAATCAGAGGCATAGTGACGTGCAGTACGTTTGTGTTTATAAAAAGCCAAGAGAAAGCGAAGAATATCACAAATATTTAGTTTCCTCCCTTCCTTTTCAATCACTAGATCAAATATCCCAGATTCAAAAGCTTTACTGGATTGGACTAAATAATACAGCCCTTCAACTCTCCTGCCACTAAAATTACTGAGAAAAATAAATTGAAGATGGACTGGAGGGTAAGAAGAAAAGCTTTTATTCCACAGGTTATGAAAGGACGAGTGCTTTAGCAAAGCACAGACGTGTGGGGCGAGGTAGGCTGAAAGCAGTGCTTCACTGTACTGTCTTCTCTTGATGTGCATTGTTATGTGTATTCTGCCTCCGCCTTCATGAGCCATCGTGTTTCCAAGCCCTTACAAAATGAACGGTCATGGGAAACTCAGTAGGCAGCGCACAGACTCTGCAGGGTAACGCAGCTCTGCTGGACCCCCCATGGACGAGCAGTGTCTCTCTGTCTCATTCTGTTCCATGGCAGAGTGTCGTCCCTGGAGCAGCCGGTCCATGTACCACCAGAGGGTTAGCAGGCACTTTGTAATGAGCATGTTATGATATTGTCTGATGGTCGATCCTTCACAACGCAGTAATGTGCTCCATATCAGTCTTATCTATTTATTTTCTACCATTAAGTTCATCTTGAACAGTAATCATATTGTCATATCACATGACCCGTATTTTTCATAACAATACAAGAGTTTTATATTTCAATTACATAAATAATGAATAAAAACAATGGCTTCTGTCATTTAGTTAGCTTTATGCTCAGCAAAATGTGTTTAGGGTTCACTATTTGGATTGCCATTGGATAATGGCTTTGGTCAGGATTTCCCTCTTCTTTCATGTAAATATAAATCCACTTTGTTCACAGGTTTTGAAAACATTATGACAAAAAATGTTCATGCAAAAAATGTTTGTAAGAATAATAATGATATTTCTGTGAGATCAGGCGGAACCTTTTTTTGGTGTTCTAGTGGACTATGACTTCCTAATTACTTCTAGTCCATTTTGTGAAGGAAACATTTAGAAAAATAAAAATGTTTGTCTACGACATTACAATTCCTCGTTTGCTATGAAACATGAATTAAAGTGTTCAGTGAGAACAAAGAGTTTAGAGGCTACCCAGCTGAATATTAGTGAATATGAATAAGTCCTACATCAGAAGTCTTTGCTTTGAACTGTAGAGATGTCCTGATGTTATTACCATACCATGTGAAAGCAGCGTCACAGCGTCATGTTACATCACATAGGCCTGAGACATGTTATGTACTTGTCTGAGGTAAAGCTAGATTTTTTCCCAGTGTAATCCATGCACTTTAGGAGTCACACAGTTTGACCCCCTACAGAGCCAGCCAGTGTCTTTCTGACAAATGTCGTTTCATGCCACAGCCTCTGTGCAGTCAGCCATTTTGGGTCACGGAGGCAAACCTCCCTAGCTCTCCTCTGGTCCAGTATTATTCCATGGACTCTACTCACGCTGCAGGTGGCACATCGTGTCCTGATCACTGAATGAAGTTTGTAGCTTTGACCCCCTATGGCCTTTAAATGTCCCCCTGTCCAACCCTATTCCATGCCGGCTTGTCTCCATCTCGGCAGCCATTTTGAAATAAATGGAGGAGAAGCAGCCGAAGCCGCCAGAGTCATTTACAATATTGCTTATTTCATTATGCTATATTGCCAAGACGAAACATTTGAGTGTCCTCCTGTGGACCTTGATTAGGATTAATATCTTGCTGTATACTGCTGTATATTTTTCTTGTATTTATTCAAACAAATCAGTAAATGAAAGACAACATTTTGAAAGGTTCAGTTTTATGTTGGCTACACAGTAAGTAAAGGTAATAACCATTGAAAGGCTTTGCACCGTGGTCCCCCAATCACACAATGAAACCTCTCCTCTTTGTTATTCACCAAACAAGTTATCAGATCCCTCTAAAGCTAAAACAAGCTCAAACTTCTTAAAACCTTTGCACACAGAGCAGCTACCAGTAAAAGTTCAGTAATGTGGTGGTCAGGTGTAATGAAAACATCACATCTTACTTTGACATTTTCTGTAAATTTCCCATGAGTTCAAATCCACACATGTGTTTCTTGTTATATAATTGTATTCAACAAATCTAGAGTTCAATCCTCATTTGGTTCATGTGTTCTTATCTTAGCTCCCATTGCACTACTTCACATCACTTCACAGGAAACTTACTTTGCAGCATTATTATTATTATTATTATTATTATTATTATTATTATTATTATATAATAATAATAATAATAATAATAATAATAATAATAATATAAGACCTCTCTGGGAACCATCACCTTATCGTGGTGGAGAGGTTTGTGTGTCCCTATGAACCTGAGAGCTGTGTTGTCTGGAGCCTAGTGCTCCTGGTAGGGTCTCCCAAGGCAAATTGGTCTCAGGTGAGGGGCCAGACTAAGAATGGTTCAAAAACGACTTCATGAAAGAAAGGGAAAGGAAAGGAGAGACCCTGCCCGGAGGAAGCCCTGGGCCCCCGTCTGGAGCCAGGCCCAGAGGGAGGGCCCGACAGCGAGCGCCTGGTGGCCGGGTTTGCCACGGAGCCCGGTTGGGCACAGCCCGAAGAAGCTACGTGGTGCCTCCCATCCATCCATCCTGTGGGCCCACCACTCATGGGAAAAACCGCTGGGGTCGGGTGCGCTGTCACACGGGTGGCAGTGATGGTCAGGGACCTCGACGGACCAGACCCGGGCAGCAGAGGCTGGCTCTGGGGACGTGGAACGTCACCTCTCTGTGGGGGAAGGAGCCGGAACTAGTGCTGGAGGTGGATCGCTACCAGTTGGATCTGGTGAGGCTTACCTCCACGCACTGTCTTGGTTCTGGAACCGTACTCCTGGATAGGGGTTGGACTCTATTCTTCTCCGGAGTTGCCCAAGGTGTGAGGCGTCGGGCCGGGGTGGGGATACTCACTAGCCCCCGGCTGAGCGCCGCTACGTTGGAGTTTATCCCGGTGGACGAGAGGGTCGCCTCCCTACGCCTTCGGGTTATGGGGGGGAAAACTCTGACTGTTGTTTGTGCCTATACCCCAAACCGCAGTTCTGAGTATTCGGCCTTCTTGGAGACCCTGAATGGAGCCCTGCAGGGGGCTCCAGTAGGGGACTCCGTAGTCTTGCTGGGAGACTTCAACGCACATGTGGGAAACGATGGAGACACCTGGAGAGGCGTGATTGGGAGGAAGGGCATCCCTGATCGAAACCCGAACAGGTCGTTTGTTGTTGGACTTCTGTGCTAGTCACGGAATGGCCATAACAAACACCATGTTCGAAGATAAGGATGCTCATAAGTGCACGTGGTACCAGAGCACCCTAGGCCAAAGGTCAATGATCGATTTCGTAATCGTATCATCTGATCTGAGGCCGCATGTTTTGGACACTCGGGTGAAGAGAGGGGCGGAGCTATCGACTGATCACCATCTGGTGGTGAGTTGGATCAAGGGGTGGGGGAAGACTCTGGACAGACCTGGTAAACCCAAACGGGTAGTGCGGGTGAACTGGGAACGTCTGGAGGAAGCTCCTGTCCTGGGGATCTTTAACTCACACCTCCGGCGCAGCTTTTCAGCTATCTCTGTGGAGGTTGGGGGCATTGAACCTGAGTGGGCGATGTTCAAAACCTCTATTGCTGAAGCTGCGGTGATGAGCTGTGGTCTCAAGGTCTTAGGCGCCTCAAGGGGCGGTAACCCTCGAACACCGTGGTAGACCCCGGTGGTCAGGGAAGCCGTCCGACTGAAGAAGGAGTCCTTCCGGGTTATGTTATCCGGGAGGACTCCGGAAACAGTTGCAGGGTATCGAAGGACTAGAAGGGCGGCAGCTTCTGCCGTGTCAGAGGCAAAGCAGCGGGTGTGGGAGAAGTTCGGAGAAGCTATGGAGAAGGACTTTCGGTCGGCACCAAGGTGCTTCTGGAAAACCATCAGGCACCTCAGGAGGGGGAAGCGAGGAACCATCCAAGCTGTGTACAGCAAGGGTGGGACCCTGCTGACTTCAACTGAGAAGGTTATCGACCGCTGGAAGGAGCACTTTGAGGAACTCCTGAATCCAACTAACACGCCCTCTATGGTTGAGGCAGAGCTGGAAGCTGATGGGGGATCATCGTCAATTTCCCTGATGGAAGTCACTGAGGTAGTCAAACAACTCCACAGTGGCAAAGCCGCAGGGGTTGATGAGATCCGTCCAGAAATGCTGAAGGCTTTGGGTGTTGAGGGGCTATCTTGGTTGACACGCCTCGTCAACATTGCGGGGGACCAGAGAGTGTGTGCCAACTACAGGGGTATCACACTTCCTCCCTGGCAAAGTCTACTCCAAGGTACTGGAAAGGAGGGTTCGGCCGGTAGTCGAACCTCTGATTGAAGAGGAACAATGCGGATTCCGTCCTGGTCGTGGAACAACAGACCAACTCTTTACTCTTGCAAGGATCCTGGAGGGGGCCTGGGAGTACGCCCATCCGGTCTACATGTGTTTTGTGGATCTGGAGAAGGCGTATGACCGGGTCCCCCGGGTGATACTGTGGGAGGTGCTGCGGGAGTATGGGGTGAGGGGGTCACTTTTGAGGGCCATCCAATCCCTGTACGCCCAAAGCGAGAGTTGTGTCCGGATACTCGGCAGTAAGTCGGACTCGTTTCCCGTGAATGTTGGCTTCCGACAGGGCTGCGCTTTATCACCAATCCTGTTCGTGATTTTCATGGATAGGACATCGAGGCGTAGTCGTGGAGGAGAGGGGTTGCAGTTCGGTGACCTGAGGATCTCATCGCTGCTCTTTGCAGATGATGTGGTCCTTATGGCATCATCGGTCTGTGACCTTCAACAGTCACTGGATCGGTTCGCAGCCGAGTGTGCAGCGGTTGGGATGAGGATCAGCACCTCCAAATCTGAGGCCATGGCTCTCAGCAGGAAACCGGTGGATTGCCTACTCCGGGTAGGGAATGAGCCATTACCTCAAGTGAAGGAGTTCAAGTACCTCGGGGTCTTGTTCGCGAGTGAGGGGACAATGAAGCGAGATATTGGCTGGAGAATCGGAGCAGCGGGGGCGGTATTACAGTCACTTTACCGCACTGTTGTGACGAAAAGAGAGCTGAGCCAGAAGGCAAAGCTCTCAATATACCGGTCGATCTTCGTTCCTACCCTCACCTATGGTCATGAAGGCTGAGTCATGACCAAAAGAACGAGATCACGGGTACAAGCGGCCGAAGTGGGTTTTCTCAGACGGGTGGCTGGCGTCTCCCTTAGAGATAGAGTGAGAAGCTCAGCCATCCGTGAGAGACTCGGAGTAGAGCCGCTGCTCCTTTACGTTGAAAGGAGCCAGTTGAGGTGGTTCGGGCATCTAGTAAGGATGCCACCTGGGCGCCTCCCTAGGGAGATGTTCCAGGCACGTCCAGCTGGGAGGAGACCCCGGGGAAGACCCAGGACTCGGTGGAGAGATTATATCTCCTCACTGGCCTGAGAACGCCTCAGGATCCCCCAGTCTGGAGCTGGAGGATGTGGCCCGGAGAAGGGAAGATTGGGGTTCCTTACTGGAGCTGCTGCCCCCGCGACCCGATCCCGGATAAGCGGTAGACGATGGATGGATGGATTATTATATAAGAGTACATACCGTATGTTAGTAAAATACGTAAATACTAAAAGCTAAAATAAAATAAAATAAAAATAATATTGATATAGGCAGAGGTCTAGTGGGCAACAATGGTACCTTCATCAACTTTGCAAATATAAATTATAAATCATATATAAACATATAATAATATATAAATCAGAACACAAATACATTTTAATGCTACTTTTCATTCCTGGCAGCTGAAGCTATCATCTCAAGAACAAACAAACCATTCTTCAAGAGGGACACTTTGAACCCAACGTTTCTACAGAGCACTGATTCAGAAAAAGACTTTAATGAAAAACATTACAAGAATGTTTCATGTCTTCCTTAAAAAAATCATTTTGTCACACAAAGTCAAGATTCCTGTATCAGTAAGGCTCTTACAGAATGAGTGAATATTATTACCTGTTACCTGTTAGAACTCTGGCCTTTATTTGTGGTTGGAGGAGGGGATTATTTTCCTCAAAAATCATTGTTATCAAAGTAACACAACCCAGATGAGAGCCAGGCAGTGTTAGACAAAACACTTTTAAAGTATTAAAAACACAGGAGATATCAATAAATTAAAGTGTATGTGTTATTAATCCTTCAAGGTTCACACACTCATCATCGTCCGTAGTCCATAACAAAACTACAACTTGCATTTTGTTGTACAACCCTGTGTTGTAGAATGACAATAAATTAAACTTGAGCCGCAGCATAAACATCCTGAGACTTGATTTGTCATTTAGGAAAAATGCAAACTTTCTCATTGTCAGCAAAACTTTCTCTAAATGAAATGACAAAGTATGTCATACATGCCCTCCAGGACGACACATAGAGGTGTTTTCTGATCTGACACCTGCATCACCTGGACAACATCATTTGTCAGTGCCTTCCAAAACTATCACTGTTAGAAAGAACTGTTTATAACCCCATTATAGTTTGGTTAGAATTAGGCACAAAAGCTACTTGGTTAGGTTAAGGGAAATATCGGTTTGGGTTAATAAGTTCTTAGATAAGTTTAGGGACTTTTGTTGTCATGGTTATAATAATAACAACATGGGTATTAATGTTAGGGAAGGACAATCAATGACTTTGTGGAGCCGTCCATGACTTTGTGACTTTATCATAAAACTACTTCCTCCTTTGCTCCTGACAGTCAACATTTCTACAGCCTCTACAGAGCTTTGTCACTTTATCCTTTGCATTCTTTTCCACTAGATGAGAACCCCCTGACGTTCTTGAGACCAACTCTAATGCATTTTTTGCACAGGTCCACTTGGTTCCTAATATCAGGGACCCGAACCGAGCAGGACAAACTGACAAGGAACACTGGGACACACAGGTATATACACACAGACACTAATCACAAGAACGGGTCACAGCTGGAGGAGGCAAAGACAGAAGGGCAGCAGGTGATTACACACAGGAGGATCAAATCATGGCGGGGCAAACAAATCACAAAATCGCGGGAAAACGAAAAGACAGAAAGTAAAACGAGACACGACACAAGGAGAGTGTTCTTTACAAAGTAAAAGAGGAAACAGACAAACTAAAAGCCAGGATCAAGACATCTGAGACCACCTGCAAGGACAGACATGGCCTGTGTTGGCGGAGGTGGTTGTGGGGTGGGCGTGTACACATACAGAAGCCCCCTGCCGGCACAGAAGGGGCTGAGGCAGTTTCTGTGCTGGTTGATAAGCAACAGCAACACGGCTCCCAACAGTGAGGCTGTGTTTCCAAAAGAAAAACACAGTGCTACTTTGTGTGTGCTATGCCTGGACCAAGAGTCTATTAGCAGCAGGGTAACATACAGGGTGCCTCGACACTGGGCTCACATTTATGTTGGGAACTCTACTTTTATTAAGAATCACATAAAAGCAGTGTGTCATTGCATCAGCTGCTGTTTCCTTTGTAGTGCAATGATATAATTTCTGAATGATATACTGTATATATTATTTGTATATGGTTCACACTCTTTAATTGCCATGATAAAAGGAAGCCATTTGGTCATTCTATATGGTGGTCTCACAGACAAAGTGCTCATGTGGTTACCTTGTGCAGGCAAGTAAATACGGAGCCCGGCAGGTATCAAGGGTAACATTTTTGGTAATTTGAGTTCATGAATTATTAATTTGTAGCCCTACATAATTTTTACAAACTGTTTTTCCCTTAATTATTTATACCCTCGCACAACTTAATTTGATCCCTTGAATTACAAAAACGGTGCCTTTAATTTGATTCATCCCCTCATAGTGGGCTGTTAGTAGTAGGAACTTAAGTTTGTGCTGTTCATTTCTGCACACATCAGATCAGCTGAGAGGGCAAATAAAAGGCTGAAGCTGAACCTTCATCCCATGTGCCATCAAAGTCGAACTAATTCACGTTACAGATGTTGTTAATGATACAGTATCAACACACCATTTTTGTTGTATCATCTGTGCTACATTTATAAAATCACTTGTTCAGAAAGGGAACTGTCAGTAAGATTTAGGTCAGTTTGTTTAGTGGTATCTCTTCATTAAGCTCCCTGCAACAAAGATTCATTGTCTTTCTCGTGACATTACTCCGAGGACAAATTTCATCTCATTAACTCTCAATGTAATTTTCAAACCAAATGAATTTATGTGATCCTGTTTACCTTTTTAGAATATTTATGAGACGATGTGGAATAACAAATCAGCCTTTCTTCACTGCAAGGACTCTCTGTCTCTTTATGTGTTGTGATGACTGCATTGTGTACATTTGGCAACAGTCTCTTGTAGTTCAAATGTTACTTTTGATTGGTCTTTATCCTAAAACCCCATAGGCTCAAAAGCAGGGTCCCGCTTCTACCACAACTGTAATCACCTCAAGACTTCCGAGTACAGGTCAACCCATCCTGTCCTTTTTGTCTCAGTTCTCTCAAACAACCCTTCCCAACTCTGTAACAGTCTGTTACACTTTTTTCAGTCAAGGAAGCGCAGGACTTTGACGCGAGTTTTAAAAATATATATATATTTGAAAATCATGCATTGTTTATATCCATGTTTTCTAGCTCGCATTCGTCTTCTTAACTGCTTTAGCTACGCTTCTTTGAATATAAACGTCTCAAAGGCGGAATGTGTGTCGCGATACAAACAAAACAGGAAGTTATGTTCATCATCATCATTATGTTGATACAAAACATAATTAAGGTATTACCTTTCTCTCAAAATGTATTTGCTGTGGCAAATGAGCAGTATATAAATATAATTTCCGTTATACAGGATTGACTGTAATGTCTCATTATGATACTTTTATCATTGTCTACAAGTACAGCAGACACCATACATACAGATATGTTTTAGAGTTTTTTTAAATATAATGGCAATATAACAATACATTTTCACTTACTTACAGTGGAAAAATAAACTTGCCGTGTTCTTTGGTGGACAAACTCTTGCAATGTTTCTAAATGATTTGAATCATATATATCTGTACTGCAGTCGCCCCCCCCCCCCCATATCATTAACGCATTCATAATTTATTGCTTCGACTTTCTGTTTTATAGAAATTCTCTTCTCCTTCCCTAGTTAATTCCAACAGATTCTATTCTATTCAAAGAGATTGATATTTTAATTTGTTATTTCTATTAATTATTTAATTATGTTTACATTATTTCCTTATTGTTTTTACAATTGTTCATGGGTCATAAGAAAAAAGGCTGTAGCACAGTTAGGAACAGTGTTGCTTTATTTGACTGTGCTCTGAACACAGCCTCCGACATGAACATAGGTTAACACGGAGCTGTGTGTGTAAAGATACACAAACAGGAACTTTCCATCATTCTGATTTGGGAGAATGTTGAGGGTAGACTTCATGGAAGAGAAATTGTATTGTTAGGAAGTAGGCTCTCTACAGCACATGCACATCACATACAAACTCTCAAACACTTTAAAACACTTAGTCTCCAATCGTCCTCCTCAGAGGGAAGTTAATATTATGGTGACGTGACAGCAGTGTGCAAATGTTAGGTCAAGTGAATCACATTGTTAATTAGTAATAATTGTTAAAAGTGGTAGCCTATAACTTCTGATACTTTATATCAGGGGTAACCAACGTGGTGCCCGCAGGCACTTTGTCGCCCACAGAGACTACATGAGTCGTCCGCAGGGCATGTTCTAAAATAGCACTAGTCACCATGAAGCTCCGTCTAAAATTTGTAATGAATTGTTTTGCTGTTTCTTTTTTTTTATCAATAAAACTTGAATTATTCTTTATTTTAAAATGACAATTTTGAATATAGAATTTAAAAAACAAAAATGTTAAATGTATATATGAACTCTGACCCTGTAGGGGCAAGCTAAATCTCCATTTCCCTTTTCGCTGAGACAAGCTAGCCAGCAGCTACGATGAGGCGCTAGGTGCACGTTTTACGCTAAACATGGCAGACAAGCGAAAGAAAACAAACTATTTTCGCAATGATTGAGAGGAATAATTATTTTTTACAACAGTTAAACAAAAGTGTGTATGTCTCATTTGCGGGGCGACGGCAAAGCATACGTGTCACAGAAGCTACCACGCTAACTAACTAACTAACTAACTAACTAACTAACTAACTAACTAACTAACTAACTACCCACCTGCAGCACTGCGGGCAGAACAAGCCAAGAGTTAAAGGCAGCTTTAGGCAGCAGCATCTCTTTTCACGAGGCCGGTGAACAAGTCACAGAAAGCATCGGACGCTTCATTTTTAATAAAGTACAAGAAAGCCTTTTCGGACGGAGAGGTCTTGAAAGGTGCAATGATGGTTATTGAAAACACTGTTCTAAGATGAGAACTAAGGCTCCGATGTGATCTCCACTCTCTCTGATGCTACAAAGTTAGTGTTTGTACAAACAGGATATGATGTGAAGATGTGACAGTTAATGATTTCCTAAATGTTTTTACAGAAGTGATACTTTGTACTAAAATATAACCGGTGTGATTTTGAACAAAATGCTACAAATGTGCTCATTCATACAAAACTGTCAATACATATATTTACAAAAATATCAGAGATGTAATAACTCTGACTTTCAAACGTTGAAATAGATTGAGAACATAAATAAATAATGTTGCACGTTTAAATATGTCTGTGTTTCCTACCATGGTAAATCATTATTAATAATCATTGAAGAATAATTAAGATTAACATGTGATCAGACAGTCTCTTCACATATATGAATATTTATTATGATTATCATTATTAATGATAATATTATCATTAAAGGTGAACCGTGCAACTAGGTTATTCCGGAAGTTTGTATCAAACAAGTAGCCCTTCGTATTATTCAGTACCCTTGAAGTAGCTCTCAGTATCAAAAAGGTTGGTGACCCCTGCTCTATATGTTGTATGAATATGTAGTTAGTTTGTGTACTAACTAAGTAACTAACTAATCAGTGGTCCACAGTCAGGCATGCACCTGCATCGAGACAGAATCCTGAGCCAGGCCGATAAAGGTGGTCTGCTACGTTGGATATAGCAAGCTCTCTTCCTGATTTACTTACATGCCCAGTGCCTCGACATGAGCGGGTCCATGGGTGTTCTCTGTTCTGCCTCCCGGGACGAGGGGGCGTGAATAAGCCAGTCTTAGGACGTGATGGGAACCTCCAGCAGTATCACAGCGGCGAGCTAAGACCAACTGTAGGCTCCAAGCTAGCTGCTTGTCTTTAAGGTAATTTAACAATCAAGGCCCGGATATCCAGCGAGAGCTGTGGGCTAAACACTGCAACATCGAGCAATAACAGGAATTAATTAGGACAATGGACTGTTTAAGATTTCCAGATAGGAAAGGAGAGGTAGGATAGTCTGTCCACCAAAACCTTAGAGAGGAACAAGTTGCACTCTGACCTTAAAGTCACAGGCAGGATGAAAAACACCAAACAACACAGAATGTGCTTACCTCCCTGGGACCTGCAAAATACAGAACCAAGCAAGAGCAGAGATACAGGCTGCCACACACCGACACAAATATGAAGCATTTGTGATTTAGAGCACAAACAAATGCACAGCTGCACATATACCTACAGTTAGGGATAACACTTGTTTGTGTCAATCAGTGTTACTTGATATGTCAAGAGTATTTTTTAAATTTAAAATAAGTGGACCTAATTTACTATGACTTCCCTGTGAGATCAGGCGCAGACACAAGACACTCATCATGCATAATTTGTCTATTTATAATTATGAGAGTAGTTGACAGCCCTCTGCAAAAAAACAAAACTGGCCACAGTGGAGTAGATTATTGGATTGGATTGTTGAGAGAACAAGTGAAACAGCAGCAGCAAGGCCTGCAGCAGAGTTCATATTTTCAAAAATAAATGACAGAATCTGAAACGCCCCATCAGTATTTCTGTCTGTCCACTTGGACAAGTGATGATCATTACAAAGAAAAACAGAAAACTATGCCAATGGGTGCAACACAGTGGCTTGGTGTCACCCTCTGCTTCTTGCTCCTGGCAACTTTGGCAGCTAGATTGTAGTTAGCAGTTGCAACAGTTGGCTGAATAGTAAGTGAGGAGTGAAAGCTTCACGGCCTGCAGAGAAAGCTGACTTCATGGCTTCCTCTCAATGCAGCACAGAGGGAAAACATCCAGAGGATTGCTAATGGTTCTAGGCCAAGTGTCTCAGAGCAATAGATGACACACGTAAGAGTCTGAAACCCAGCCAGCAGTTGGATTTATTTGAAACGCTCCAAGGGATTCTTCAGTTTCATCCTGATGACTGTGTGTAATGCACTATTCAACTTTTAGTCAGGGGCATACAGAAGCATATGACTGGTACAAATATGTCATAATAATTTCTTTAGTTTGTAGAAACACATGGCCCTGGAGGAAATATAGATATTTCTAATGGGAAAATTTGAAGCCTGGGTTTTGGTTTATGATCTATGACAGTTGGACCCAAAATACTGTCCTTGCAGTGGAAGTGGGACAAGATTGAGGCAACATCAAGGGTCAGCGTGGGAGGCGTGTAAAAAGCATCTCATAGCATCTTGTACATAATCCCTGCATATTGCATATGCTTCTAAAAAGTCAAACCTTACAACTGAGCAGCATGTGTTCACCTTTCATCACTCAAGGGTAAGGTAGGTCAATGAGAACATCTTGGCATCGGTGACAGGCTGCAAGATCAAGATGAGGGAGGGCCTGGAAGGTTTCATTGACAAGACTCATTACATCACAACATGTGGACGGGCCCAGACAAAAACAGCACGGTACATGTTGACTTTCATTTATTTCTTTGTTACTTTGCTCTTGGATGCTTTTGTTTGTTTGTTGTATATATATACTGCAAACACCTTTACCAGCAGAAATCATCTAACTGCTCTCAAGTGTTCTCAACTGTTGACTATAAAAATCAATCACCTGAAAGTACAGTTTACTTTTAAATGTTAAATGTTGTTAATATATAATGAACAAAAACCTACATTCAATATCTGTTGACTGGAAAGTGAATGGCTGTTCAAACTAGATCAAGATCACCTTTGAGCCCTAAATTATATATATATATATTATGAAAAAAATGGAAAGGAAAGGAGAGACCCTGCCCGGAGGAAGCCCAGGGCTCCCGTCTGGAGCCAGGCCCAGAGGGAGGGCCCGACAGCGAGCGCCTGGTGGCCGGGTTTGGCACGGAGCCCAGTCAGGCACAGCCCGAAGAAGCTACGTGGTGCCTCCCATCCATCCATCCTGTGGGCCCACCACTCATGGGAAAAACCGCTGGGGTCGGGTGCGCTGTCACACGGGTGGCAGTGATGATCAGGGACCTCTACGGACCAGACCCGGGCAGCAGAGGCTGGCTCTGGGGACGTGGAACGTCACCTCTCTGTTGGGGAAGGAGCCGGAACTAGTGCGGGAGGTGGAGCGCTAACAGTTGGATCTGGTGGGGCTTACCTCTACGCACAGCCTTGGCTCTGGAACCGTAGGATAGGGGTTGGACTCTATTCTTCTCCGGAGTTGCCCAAGGTGTGAGGCGTCGGGCCGGGGTGGGGATACTCACTAGCCCCCGGCTGAGCGCCGCTACGTTGGAGTTTACCTCGCGTTATGGGGAGGAAAACTCTGACTGTTGTTTGTGCCTATGCCCCAAACCGCAGTTCTGAGTATTCGGCCTTCTTGGAGACCCTGAATGGAGCCCTGCAGTGGGCTCCAGAAGGGGACTCCGTAGTCTTGCTGGGAGACTTCACACGTGGGAAACGATGGAGACACCTGGAGAGGTGTGATTGGGAGGAAGGGCCTCCCTGATCTAAACCCGAACGGTCATTTGTTGTTGGACTTCTGTGCTAGTCATGGAATGGCCATAACAAACACCATGTTCGAACATAAGGATGTTCATAAGTGCACGTGGTACCAGAGCAACCTAGGCCAAAGGTCAATGATCTATTTTGTAGTCGTAACATCTGATCTGAGGCCGCATGTTTTGGACACTCGGGTGAAGAGAGGGGCGGAGCTGTCGACTGATCACCATCTGGTGGTGAGTTGGATCAAGGGGTGGGGGAAAACTCTGGACAGACCTGGTAAACCCAAACGGGTAGTGCGGGTGAACTGGGAACGTCTGGAGGAAGCCCCTGTCCTGGGGATCTTCAACTCACACCTCCGGCGGAGCTTTTCAGCTATCCCTGTGGAGATTGGGGGCATTGAACCTGAGTGGGCGATGTTCAAAACCTCTATTGCTGAAGCTGCGGTGATGAGCTGTGGTCTCAAGGTCTTAGGCGCCTCAAGGGGCGGTAACCCTCGAACACCGTGGTGGTCCCCGGTGGTCAGGGAAGCCGTCCGACTGAAGAAGGTGTCCTTCCGGGTTAAGTTATCCGGGAGGACTCCGGAAACAGTTGCAGGGTACCGAAGGACTAGAAGGGCGGCAACCTCTGCCGTGTCAGAGGCAAAGCAACGGGTGTGGGAGAAGTTCGGAGAAGCTATGGAGAAGGACTTTCGGTCGGTCACCTCAGGAGGGGGAAGCGGGGAACCATCCAAGCTGTGTACAGCAAGGGTGGGACCCTGCTGACTTTGACTGAGAAGGTTATCGGCCGGTGGAAGGAGCACTTTGAGGAACTCCTGAATCCGACTAATACGCCCTCTATGTTAGAGGCAGAGCTGGAAGCTGATGGGGGATCATCGTCAATTTCCCTGATGGAAGTCACTGAGGTAGTCAAACAACTCCACAGTGGCAAAGCCGCAGGGGTTGATGAGATCCGTCCAGAAATGCTGAAGGCTTTGGGTGTTGAGGGGCTGTCTTGGTTGACATGCCTCGTCAACATTGCGTGGAAGTCTGGGACAGTGCTTAGGGGTTGGCAGACTGGGGTGGTGATTCCCCTATTTAAAAAGGGGGACCAGAGAGTGTGTGCTAACTACAGGGGTATCACACTTCTCAGCCTCCCTGGTAAAGTCTACTCCAAGGTACTGGAAAGGAGGGTTCGGCCGGTAGTTGAACCTCTGATTGAAGCGGTACAATGCGGATACCGACATGGTCGTGGAACAACGCACCAACTCTTCACTCTCGCAAGGATCCTGGAGGGGGCCTGGTGGTACGCCCATCCGGTTTACATGCGTTTTGTGGATCTGGAGAAGGTGTAGGACCGAGTCCTCCGGGTGATACTGTGGGAGATGCTGTGGGAGTATGGGGTGAGGGGGTCACTTCTGAGGGCCATCCAATCCCTGTACGCCCAAAGCGAGAGTTGTGTCCGGATACTCGGCAGTAAGTTGGACTCGTTCCCAGTGAATGTTGGCCTCCGCCAGGGCTGCGCTTTATCACCAATTCTGTTCGTGATTTTCATGGATAGGCGTAGTCGTGGAGGAGAGGGGTTGCAGTTCGGTGACCTGAGGATCTCATCGCTGCTCTTTGCAGATGATGTGGTCCTTATGGCATCATCGGTCTGTGACCTTCAACAGTGGAACACTGGATCGGTTCACAGCCGAGTGTGAAGCGGTTGGGATGAGGATCAGCACCTCAAAACCTGAGGCCATGGCTCTCAGCAGGAAACCGGTGGATTGCCTACTTCAGGTAGGGAATGAGCCTTTACCCCAAGTGAAGGAGTTCAAGTACCTCGGGGTCTTGTTCGCAAGTGAGGGGACGATGGAGCGAGAGATTGGCCAGAGAATCGGAGCAGCGGGGGTGGTACTAGTCACTTTACTGCATCGTTGTGACAAAAAGAAAGCTTAGCCAAATGCAAAGCTCTCAATATACCGGTCGATCTTCGTTCCTACACTCACCTATGGACATGAAGGCTGGGTCATGACCGAAAGAACGAGATCACGGGTACAAGCGGCTGAAATGGGTTTTCTCAAACGGGTGGCTGGCGTCTCCCTTAGAGATAGGGTGAGAAGCTCAGCCATCCGTGAGAGACTCGGAGTAGAGCCGCTGCTCCTTTACGTTGAAATGAGCCAGTTCAGGTGGTTCAGTAATCTAGTAAGGATGCCACCTGGGCGCCTCCTTAGGGAGGTGTTACAGGCATGTCCAGCTGGGAGGAGACCCCGGGGAAGACCCAGGACTCGGTGGAGAGATTATATCTCCTCACTGGCCTGGGAACACCTCAGGATCCCCCAGTCGGAGCTGGAGGATGTGGCCCGGAGAAGGGAAGATTGGGGTTCCTTACTGGAGCTGCTGCGGTAGAGGATGGATGGATGGATGGATATATATATATTAAAACATTCTATAATTATAAGAACAATTTATGAAAGTGTTTGATCCTGTCAAAATAATAAATTATAATAATAATTATCAATATAATATATTTTTTAATAATTACTAATCCCTTCTGATATAACTTTAAATGCCTCTTGAGCTAATGCACCTACATCATTGTAGTGCCACATTATTAACATCCCCTATTTATGATTCTATTATTAATAATAATATCTTAGATATTGATTATCATTTCATATTTGTTAAGACTTCCTCATACTAAATCCGAACATGCACCCATCACTTACTAGGACTATATTAATGATAGGAATGAAAAAAATAAGAAATTGATTTGTTGAAACCATCTTGAACCATGACTATATCCGACCGATGATATCTTCTCAATAATTCTAATGTATTTCACGTCGTACATAGTCACATATTTTATAAATGAATGATACACAACAGTGTTTATTTTGCAACGTGTTTCAGGGATAAAGGTTTTGCTAAAAAAAAAGTTGGAAAAGAGGCCATGATGAGCATGATCACCGGACATCTCGAGAATATTGAGTTCTAACCGAGCAGTCTGATGTGTGTACACATCTTTATCTTGTGTAGTTTTCAGGCTATTTAATGAAGGTGAACACAGTGAATGTGGATGTTTTGGGTAACAGCACTTTTCAGAGGCTGCACATTTATTCAATCAAGTTCTGCTGCCTTCAAATGCTGCAGGAATTCCAGGAAGAGAAGGAGAAGTTTGTCATACTATCAAGCACCTGTAAACAGCAGACTCACAATCACTCACATTCATTTATAGATACATGCAGACCTATTTATAGACTTTCCTGCTTTAACCACATTAAAGTTAACCAGTGGTTACATACCGTTCGAAACAAGTCACAACTTAACCAGCGTAGCACTACGCCCTGCACTACAGCCTGACGTTACACCATTTATTTCTGAGTCACCTTAACTGTTATTGAAGGTAAAGTATTGGCCTAATTGCAATCCTGAAATAATACAAATGTGAAAGATAACGGTAACACCGAAATCATCGACCATGATAAACTACAAGGGCACTGCTTGGAATTTTGTTCCACAAAAGTCAGAGCAGTAATACCAAATGTTATGCCAGTGTGGCTTGTAAATGTGGTGACTCACGCTTTAGAACAGAATGTTAAAGCAATGTTTGGATATTTGGACCCACTGACCAACATCAGCATCCTTTAAATGGACGCTTGGGACAAGCCATCGCAATTCTTAAGGCCCTGAGTCTTGATCATTAAAGTAGAGAAATAGATACAGTAAAGCTTCTCATGACACCAATCTTCATTAACATAACTGTGATATACCATGGAGCCCTGATGCATACATACACACCGCAAAGGGAAAGTAAATCAAGGGCTTGTTTTAACATTCATTTTTATGGACTCCATAAGTCGTTATCAAGATTATGTCCCTTACAAATACATGTTCAGCAAATTTAATTGTTAGTCCTCTTGTTAGTCCAGCCTACTTTTATCACATAGCTCCAGTATGGATCATTTGTTTTGTTTAAATACCAAGCAGCACATAAACATAAATCTTCCATAAAGAACACAGCATATACTTCCCAGGGGACTCAATGTTTCAGGTCCCCATAGGGGAGCCGTTCACAGTGCCTGACTGTAAATGGCAAATTCCCCTGAAACTCTTTGTCCCATTTTAACAACTATGTATGCTCAGGTCTTGCTTTCATTTCGAGGCAGAGGGGACTTTTGTTGATGTCTTTTTTTAGTTTGAAAAAGAATAAGTCAGACACAAACAGCCTACGCCCCCACACCGCAGACATTTTTGAGCATGTAATCATTCACACGCATATACAGATAAACACTTACAAAGAACGCAAAGGCATGCACATTCACACGCAAACACAGTCAGTGACCTACAGGCTATTTGAAGGTTTTTAACCATGCCACTGTTAGAAATGATTAGGCACTTGTCAAGGGGTGATTGTCAGTGAAGGGCTTTCCATTGGTTAGGGGGCGCGTAAGGTCACAGCACTTTCAGCCTATAATGCAGTCTGAAGAGGTCATCCAATAAAATGACAACCTTTATCCTATCCACTGTAAAACATACAGCACAGGAAAAGGTAAGACTTTTTAGTTTTGACTTCATTTTGAATGTAGAATCAAACTAGTACAATAAGTACCACAACACACGCTGTGCAGGTGTTGTGATCAGGTGATGTACATGTCATGTTGGCACACCTGTCCGAGTTGACTTTTTCTTTTAAGTACGACGCTTGTGAAACAGCTTCACGTGTTTAAGCCAATTATAAGAAGTCTTGGCCAGTCAGTGTTTCAATCCTTTTCTTAATATTCATTATATACACCCGAACACCTGAACACCAGAAAGAAAGAAGATTGTACACAATCTACTGTACTGATCCGCCATGATGGATCGATTGTGGAAATGTTAGCTGAGGAGGAGGGTACCCCTCTGCATTTGTTACAGCAAATTTAAACATTGATTAAATATCCTTTTTGAGCTTATTATTTGTGGTGTTGTTGTATTGGATGTATTGAGTATTATAGTGCACTTTACAATATACAGTATGTAACATAGTAACATAAATGTAACACAAAGTGTGTTATTGCTGCTCTCTCTGTGGATGTGTGTTTTATTAGTCCATTTTGACTTTATTCCTGTGCAGAATGCATGCTTCTTTATCTCTCTGGTGTGTGTTTCGAGTCGGTCAGCTGTTTCAAAACTGCAGTAAACAGAAAAGTACTTCATGGAAAGAGCAAAGAGAGGCAGAGAAGACGGCAGAAAGAGTAAGAAAGAGAGAGAGAGAGAGAGAGAGAGAGAGAGAGAGAGAGAGAGAGAGAGAGCGAGAGAAGAAACTAGATCTATCTAAACACACCTGCTTATAATGATTTTCACCAAGAGTGTGTGTGTGTGCTTGTGTGCGTGTGTGTGTGTGCGCGCGTGTGTGCGTGCATGCAGTCAAAATATGTCTGTGGTTATTCGGTTCTCTTAAGGCTGAAACTTAGATGCACGGGGGGACACATACACACACTCAAAGTATGGTATAGATTAGCGGTGAGCAGACTTTCTAAACACACTCATGTAAACAGAGTAGTCTCCAACACATGCACACGCACACACACTTGACGCTATTTCAGACTGTCCTCTTAATGGTATATAGAGCAGTATGTACAGAACATTTGTGCATTAGGATCTAATCTAAAACACAGAATCATGCTGTATAAACATGTAATTTTCACTAAGGAGTATAGGGCATAATGGAAGTCATTATAAACACACATCCCTCCATTCTGCGTAATTGTACAGAAAGCACAATTTGCCTTGCTTCCAATGCTGGCTAATACTTAAAAATAACTATCTTAAACACAAAATCTTTAAATGACTATCATCTACAGTTACAGTAAGCATTATACTGCTACCTATCATCATATGTGTTTAACAATAAACTACCTATAGGGCTACAGAATCCCAGAGAGTTCACAATTACATCAATAAAAAATACATTATGACATAATAATATTAATACATTTTTTAAAACATACAAAATAACTAGGGCTGTCAAGCGATTAAAAAAATCAATCTAATTAATTACATTCTTTGTGATGAATTGATCTAGATTAATCGCATATACAGTATATCTCAAAAGTGAGTACACCCTTTAGATTTTTGCAAATATTCTGTTATATCCTTTCAGGGGATAACATTATCCTACTGAAACTTTGATATAACTTAAAGTAGTCAGTGTGCTGCTTGAATAACAGTATAGATTTATTGTCCTTTGAAAATTACTCAGTACACAGCTGTTAATGTCTAAACAGCTGGCAACAAAAGTGAGTACACCCCATAGTGAACATGTCTAAATTGTGCCCAAAGTGTCAATATTTTGTGTGACCACCATTGTTATCTAGCACTGCTTTAACCCTCCTGGGCATGGAATTCACCAGAGCTGCACAGGTTGCTTCTGGAATCTTCTTCCACTCCTCCACGACGACATCACGGAGCGCACGGATGTTGGACACCTTGCACTCCTCCACCTTCCTCTTGAGGATGCCCCACATGTGCTCAATTGGGTTTAGGTCTGGAGACATACTTGGCCAGTCCATCACCTTAACCTTCAGCTTCTTCAGCAAGGCCGTTGTCATCTTGGAGGTGTGTTTAGGGTCATTATCATGTTGGAAAACTGCCCTACGGCCCAGTTTCCGAAGAGAGGGGATCATGCTCTGCTGCAGGATGTCACAGTATATATTGGAATTCATGTGTCCCTCAATGAAATGCAGCTCCCCAGTGCCGGCAGCACTCATGCAGCCCCAGACCATGATGCTGCCACCACCATGCTTGACTGTAGGCAAAACACATTTGTCTTGGTACTCCTCACCAGGGTGCCGCCACACACGCCGGACACCATCTGACCCAAACAGGTTTATTTTGGTCTCATCAGACCACAGGACATGGTTCCAGTAACTCATGTTCTTGGATTCATTGTCTTCAGCAAACTGTTTGCGGGCTTTCTTATGCATCGGTTTCAGAAGGGGCTTCTGTCTGGGGCGACCGCCATACAAACCGATTTGATGCAGTGTGCGGCGTATGGTCTGGGCACTGACAGGCTGACATCCTACTTCTGCAACCTCTGCAGCAATGCTGGAAGCACTCGCACGTCTATTTTTGGAAACCAACCTCTGGATATGACGCTGAGCACGTGGACTCAACTTCTTTGGTCGACCCTGGCGAGGCCTGTTCCGAGTGGAACCTGTCCTGGAAAACCGCTGTATGATCTTAGCCACTGTGCTGCAACTCATTTTCATGGTGTTGGCAATCTTCTTATAGCCAAGGCCATCTTTGTGAAGCGCAATAATCCTTTTTTTCAGCCGCTCAGAGAGTTCCTTGCCATGAGGTGCCATGTTGTCCAGCATTCAGAGAGAATTGTGCCCAAAACACCAAATTTAACAGCCCTGCTTATCATTTACACCTGAATCCTTGTAACACTAACGAGTCACATGACACCAGGGCGGGAAAACAACATCATTGGGCACAATTAGGACATGTTCACTATGGGGTGTACTCACTTTTGTTGCCAGCTGTTTAGACATTAACAGCTGTGTACTGAGTAATTTTCAAAGGACAATAAATCTATACTGTTATTCAAGCAGCACACTGACTACTTTAAGTTATATCAAAGTTTCAGTAGGATAATGTTATCCCCTGAAAGGATATAACAGAATATTTGCAAAAATCTAAAGGGTGTACTCACTTTTGAGATATACTGTATCAATATCTGCTGTGAGAGCTCCGGTGCGAGGAGGGGGGTGCTGTTGGAGCTGCAAAATCGGGGCATCTAAGAGTGTGATTAATCTGCGCAAATTTTTTTTCGCGTTATTTTTTCTGTCATTAATTAAATCAAAATTAACGAGCTAATTCAACAGCCTTAAAAATAACATAGAGTTTAAATAAAAATGTAACTCATTAATATGAAATGCATTTCACCAATCATCTTCACAATATGGTTTCTATTGGATTTCTTTTTTTTCATGCAAAATGTCTATTTTTAGTTCCATAATGGCATTTTCACCAAAGACATTTCGTGTTAAACTTTTCATAATGTCCCTTTTTATTTCACAATGTCACTTTTCATTATAGAGGTGTTGTGAACAGACACTGCCCCCTGCCTCTCAGGCTCAACACCTGCTTCCACATTTAGCCAGTTAGCTCCTGTTAGCTAGAGCAAAAACAATCCAACTAAACCTCTTTTGCTTGGAATATTAGAACACCCAGCAGTGTTAGCAGCATTAGCTAGCTCCTGATGGCTTCAGTGTCCACAGAGAAACATTTCTGAGTTGTGTGGCTTTCTTCGAGCAACATCTTTAGAATCAAAATGCATCTGAGGTATCTCTGAATTATCCAGCTAACATTAGCTGCTGGCATCAACATGACCTCTTCACTTTTAAGCTGAGTAATAAACGAAGTGAGTGAGGATAACTGACCTAGTATCCGGTTCGAACAAATGTTTACAACTGATGGTTTACTTGACATGGTGCTTCAAGTTCAAAATATAGTGTACAATCAATAAAAATGATGTCTGTGAATGTCTGTGAATATGTGATTTCAGCTGTTCAACTGAGTGGCAGCTCTTTTCTGTAGAACACAACCCTGCCGAGCTAGCTAACCAGCTAGATAGGGGGCATATGCAGCGTTGTAAAGCAAAAATAAATTAAAGGAACCGTTGGTTTCTGTGTCTATGTACTCTATTTACAGCAGCAGTGACATTGTTGTTAGCTAACAGGAGCTTCCAGGCTAAAGTTGGTATCGGTTGGTGAACTTGCCTTCTTAAGAGGCTGGGGAAATGTGTTGACATTAGGCCTAAGCAATAAAATGTGGCATTAAAATAGTATTTTTTTTATTTGAAACGATAATTTAAAAAAATATTAAACAAACCGATTGTAACATGAAATAAAAGTGAACTTCAATACTAAGGTAGGAGGTGGTAACAATGATTTTAGATGGTTGTCTAGTTTATGTATTTGTAAGATATTCTATTCTCTCCACTTCTAACTGAGGTTATGCTGTAGCAGCTCTGACGCAGCGCATGTCTCAGACCTTTCTGTGACCTCGTCTCTCCCTATCCAATATTCACTAACTCCTCTCTTTCCCTCTTTGTGTCTCCTTCCATTCCCCCCTCCACTCCCTCTTAACAAGTCTTTCATATTTCAGTAGGTTTTTAGCAAGGATCAACTCTCTAAGGTTAAGTTGCTGCTCTTAAAGGTCTCCAAATATGTACGTGTGCTTTATGCCAGCTGTGGATGACCCTGATGTTCTTACAGGTCAATGCAACACATGTAAATGTTCTAACGTTCACCCTTTTGGTTTTATTTTAATCCTGTTACTGCTTTTTACCTTCTGATGGCTAAAAATGAATGCCTCTAAATAATTTCTCTCTGAAGCACCATTGCGTCAGCAGTGCAGCAATTAGAAGAGACAGGTATGAGAGCGACCTGTGACATTAAACTCTTGAGGCTTGTTTTCTTTAGTTTTTCTTTATTTGCTGTGATCATATGTATTTGATTTTTCAATAATGGATAGTTATCTGCCAAATATTATCATATATGTATTATTACCATGATATCAATAATATATATTTTCAGTTATCACGGTTCTCATCAATACCGTTATACCGGGACAAGCCTCGCTGTTAAGAGAGAAAACCACATCAGAAACTTTAGGAAAGTTAAAGTAATAAAACAATTATTTCATCTAATTTTAACACCTACATAAGGCAATTACAAACCTGAATTCAAGCAAATATCTCAATGCAATATGCC
>NC_041355.1:25407561-25537561 GCF_900634415.1 Cottoperca gobio | reverse complement strand
CAAACCTTTCACCACCAAGCTTATGTGATCTCGCCCACCCCAGCATTTAATTACATTTGCTGGCTGCCTTTACACCAAATCTTTGTCTGGCATTTCTAACCAGCAATACCGTACAGTGGTGAGTTTTTATTGTCACTTTGCGACGCTTGCAACTGCTGTATTTAGGATTGTTGCAAAAAAGACCCCCAAAGTGCAAAGTGTGCTCTATGAGAACACTACACCCATTGCATTTTGGGTTTTATGGCTACCCACACAAAGTCTGATCAGTCCAAAATCAGCAGGCCAAAACAAATTTCATTCTTAATTTCTTTCATGAAAAGGTCAGGCATCAAAATCAATAGACTACATAATCTAAAAAAAACATGAATGTCATCAAGTATCTTAAGTACCACACAACATACTGCAAAACAGACCAATCACTACAAACTTACTTTCCATTATGCATTTGGGTGCTTTGCATTAAGCTTTGTGGTCATTTTTGATGTACTTTTCAGAATACTGTAGTGCACCCTGGAGTACTTTGCGTAATGCACTGGAGTGTTCACAGGCATTTGGCAAGAGCTATCTGTAAGAGTTAGGCTAGGAAATACATTTCTATGCTAGCAGATGAAGCTAAATATGTACAGCCTGTAGCTTTAACTGTTTGTAGCAGACTGAAAAATGAATACCAAAATATGTATTGGCAACTAATAACTCAAAACTATGTATCATAAACACATGGATTGGTAAAAAGGGTTAAGGAGAGTGAAGTGACTCAACTTCAACTATCAGAAACACTTATTCATATTGAGTGACATAATATATTGAGTGATATAATTTAATACCTCAGAGCACCACCCATCAAACGGAAAAATTGGTAGCCCTACTTAATGTACTCTCATTATGTGAAGGCTGCTACGGAGTTCTGGCCCAGGGTATATTAACCTGATATTTCATACACACACAAATCCCAGGATCAAGTTCTTTATAAATAAATGTTTATTTAACCAAAAACTACAAAACTAAACTACTAAACAGAACATTTAATGAATAAAGGATGAATACAATGAATGCAACGATGAACAATTTATGAATGAACGCCGACTATGTGTGACCAGGTAGAATTCATTGATATCTTTGTTTGAGGTTTACCAATTCAATTGAAAGTTATTAGATTAATGCACCTTTCAACAGTTAGGATTTTAAGAAGTATCAGAGATTGTGAAGCATTTCAAATATTAATTCAAATTTTAGGGAGATCTTAATTTTGGTCTATAGCTAATCAAGGCTGGTTTTAATTCCTAATTCCTAATAATGGAGAATTGCAGGCACCAACATTCTCTACTGTGTCTTTGACTTGGCACAAACTAATGAGTCTGTTGTGGATACAAAGTGTGGATCATTGACTAAGGTAGACACATGCACAAGAATGTCTTCCATATAGTTGCTATGTAATTTTCTCTGGCTAATGATGCTAACTTCATTATGCATCAGAGTCTAGTTATTCACAGTTAAAGGTACATAGTAGTCTACTTACTTTCCACAGAAATACCTGAAAACATGCTGCAGTTATACTGTAGGTGACATGAACATGATGGGGTTCCATTTAAATGAATTTACTTATATTTTGTAGTAATTTTATCTGTAGTAATGCAGTAGTGTAGTAGTACTGGTAGTTGGTGCACAGTGCATACTGTATTGTGCCCTCTGCTTGCTACTCTCTGCCCACAGCTATTGCCGCTGGCTATAGCCTCCTTAATAAAGGATAAAAAGAGGAGCAGTGTAACAATCTGCCTGTTCATTAGATGTTTTGTGTTGTGTTTGTACTTCCTCTTTTATTTTGTTAATTACCTGTTCTCTGTTGTTTCTACTTCCTGTCCTTGTGTTTTTGCCTTTCTCCCCCAGGTGTGTCTCGTCACATTCATTAGTTTTTCTCCTGTGTGTTTGCCTTTCTTTATTAAATTATTAATAAATTATTATTAATTATTATTTCTTTATTTTCTTTTATTAAAGGCTCACTTTTTGTCATAATACCGTCTGCTGAACTGCTTTTGGGTCCTCTCCTACACCACACCGTGACAAGCAGAGTGTGTAAGCCTTCTTCTGCCAGTACAGAGCCTCTCTACAATCAATACTCCTGCAGTGCCTCCCCAGGGCCACACACGTAAACAGGGTACCTACAGGTTTAACTACAGGGGATCTTGAAGCAGCAGTGGGCTTCAGAGAGGAGGCGGCGTGCATTGGTGGTCCTGCACGAGTGAGTGAATGAGTGAACATGCCCTGCTACCCATCAACTACTGTCTCTGGTATGGCTAAGTAGCCTCACTGCCTTTGTGGCAAGGAAGCACACCCTGACAGAAAAGCAATATGTTGGTGGTAAACAATAGGCGGGCCTTAACAGACAAAGGACCTGGCAGCCTCCTGCAGCCACGATGTGTCTGGCCTGGGAACACCTTTGCCACTGGAATTTATTTTACGTTGAAGACAGTGCTACTGGGGATGGCGCACCACCTGAGGAACTTTAAAATCCTCCTTGCGTAGGTCTCAATCTCTGACCACCTCTAACGCTATGTGGACCTTACATTTAATTGGAAACTGATAGTGATGGGGCATCTGGCAATGGGAGTAGGTACAAATAGACCAGGATATCGTAGCAATAACCATGCACGGCAGACCCCTGTAAGATTTAGGGATCGCACTGCTCACCCCAACTGGGGAAGGTCCTAGAACAAGTTTGATTGCTGACCTGGACAGGTTTCTGCGCCTTTACGGTCATTCCACTACTGAGGTCAAAACAAGAAATAACATAACCTAAAACTGGCAACATGGAAGGTAAGGACTGTCCTTACCTCACTGATCAGGGCTGTTGAACTGAAGTGATCATAGTAAAGTGCATCCCTAATTAAGACCTGTTTCCTTTGTCAAACTCTACAAAACATTCAACACTCTACAAAGACAGCTCTTATGAGATGTGCTCCTCGGGTTTAGTTGTCCCAACAAATGTGTTAACATCCAGCCAGTGGGAGGACTGCTTGCTCGGGTGACTAGAGGAGGCCAAGAGTCCGAGGCCTTCCTTATGCGCACAGGAGTGAGGCAGGGATGTGTTCTTGTGCCATTGCTCTTTAACTTCTTCCTCTTGTGTGTAACCAAGTTTAATTGAATACAGCAGAGGTGTGGCAGTGGACTTCAGACTAGATGGCAACTTCTTAAACATCTGGATGTTCCATGCAACAACCATACTCTGTAGAGAGTGAGTTCTGGAGCTGCATTATGCAGACGACTGTGGTCTCGTGGCTCATACTCTAGTTCATCGGTCTTCAACAGGGGGTCCGCGACCCCCAAGGGGTCCACGGAGGTACTGCAGCATCAACAACGACTTCTAGAGCTTTATTAAACAGGCATCAGCAGCCATTGGGGGACTCTGGCTCAGAGTATTTCAGAAAAATAACCTGGGGTTTTTATGCTGGAAATTGAGAGGCCATCCAGAAGACAGCAGAAGACAGCCAGGAGAAATACAGTCATGGTTGCCATCACCGCATATAGACCACCTGAAATAGAGCTTGTGGGTCCAGCATAGGACTGTTCAGTCACAAAAGATCTCACCATTAAAGGAGTAGATATTGTCAACATATTTCTAGGGAAACCCAATGAAGAAGGGAGTTCTTCAATTTTCTCTGCTTTCATTAATTTTCCTTCCTTTTATATTTTCTTTTCCCTGTATTTAGCTCACCATACATTTATACTCTTTCCTTTGTTGTTGTTTTTTGTAGCAGGGTGAACATTGGTTGCACTATTCATCAACAATCAATCAAAGGTAGTAGTCCTCCCTCCAATTCCTACCCTTTACTTTACTTCTCTTGTTACCTCATCATAGTATCACTTTGTCTTTCCTCCCACACTTTCATATATTGGTAGTCTACCCAGATTATATCCTCTCCTCTCCCATTCCTTGTTTCAGTTACCAACAGATAGATGGCCATTTGGGAAAAGATTCAGCTGGTGATTTATGCTTAAATGTCTCAAATCCCCCTCTCGCTTCTCTCTTTCTCCATTTCACACACATGCCCTTTATTCCTTTTAGTGACCCATAATTCTTGTGGTGATGGGCTCTAACACACATGCACAGTAAAATACATGAATCCACACCCACAAACATGCCAGTCCATGCACTGTATTATTCTGAAGACTATCTTCCTGCTGGTTTTCTATCTCTCTATATATCACTCACTTACTCACTCACTCACTTACAGACAAACACACATCTTTTACTTGGTGACATCAGCCCCTCATCATTAATTTTAATGACAACCAATACCCCATAATACACCGGAGCATGCACACACACACATCCACACAGCAACAGGCGCCACAGATCCTGGAGAGCAATTATAGTCTGCACTTTGTTTATTATCTCTTACGATAGGCAAGGGAGAGGGAGAGAGGGGGAGAGAGGGGGAGAGAGGGGGAGAGAGAGAGATTTCGATAAGATCAGCTCTGTGTTTCTGCTAACCTATTCCGCATTGGCACCTCTCTTTGTCCTGCTTGACACTCCACCAAAAAGAAACCCAGCATGCATCAAACAGAGAGTGACTAACGGGAAACAATTTGGGGTTTATTTGTGTATTTGTTATATATTAAGATCAATATATAAGACATATAATGGTCTTTTATTGAAAATCAGATCATTTCTGGCCACTTCTTTTTCTTGGGGAATTCCAGATATGGAAATTAGAGTATTTTTTGTACCAACCATTTTTGACCCATTCAAAGAGTCACAATTAGTTAATTAAATATCAGCATCTTCAATACAACATGTCTTCAGACATCCTTATCAGTTGAACCCTGCTTCAGCTCTGTAGAGGATTTGAAATTAAATATTACATAAAAACAGCAACAACTGTGGAGAACTATGAACGTAAAGCACTGAGTTGAATCATAGTCTACAGAAACGTGGGGATGAGAGAAGGTAAGGTTTCAGAGAGGTGTCTCTGTGTCACTTCTCTTATTTTTATCCCACTGAAATAGTTGTGGCTTCTTTCTGTTCTTTCTCACCATACTACACAGTTAGAGCAGAGAAAGCAGGGACAGGGGAAAGAAAAACAATATGAAGTGGAAAACGGTTAACCAGGGGTTGCAAAAAGATTAGGCAGTCGAATAGAATCAAGAGATTTGAAAGACATATGGGTTGCAAGATGCCACCAGCCACTAATAAATAAGTGGCAAAAGGCAAAAAAGAACACATACATTTACGCCTCCCACCAAATCTTTTTAGTTAAACCCACACAAGGAACAATGATCTTGTTTTAATTACTGTGTTCCAAAAATAATTGTGCAGTGGGAGGAGCTGTGAGACCAGAACTATGTGGTCCAGTGCGACCTATAGGCCTTTACAAAGCTATGAAAGGCAAAGGGCCTCATTTACAAAACTGTGCGTAGGAGTCACGTCAAAAGGTTGCCTACGGATGAAACACATAAAGAATATTCTGAGGGGAATCCCTCCTGAGTGGAGTCATGATGTAGGGTGACACAGATGTACAAGACGCACCGGATGACTAAGATAACGTAATTTCTATTTCCTTATAGTAAACCAAATGCATTCAATGTGTTTACACATTTATGTACAAAAACAACTGGGACTTAATTACCAAAATAATTTGAAAAGATTTTGTGCTGTGTGTTTCAGTGGGGTCAAGCAGCTGTGTGCGACAAGCGTCTGCACTGCACCTGCCTGCGCTCGTCACCCTCCAGCAACGAGTTAAAGGAAATAAAATAACGTGTTGTGTGTAGGGCTGTCAAGCGATTAAAACAATTAATCTAATTAATTACAAGCTTTGTGATTAATTAATCTAAATTAATCGCATATAACAAACATTTGCTGTGAGAAGCATTTTGAAATATTCAAATGGTTTTTGGAAGGTGAGTGAATCAATGAGTAGCATTATAAACTGGTCAACATGTCTTTTATTTCAATACTATTTCTCCAATATCTTGTTTGCCACAATTATCTTAAACAACACAGACCAACTGTTTGACATAAAGTGCAATTTAAAATCTGGCATAACATATTTCATTGCACAATAAACAATATGTTTAAAAGTTGTGTCTTTGACGCCATGTGTAAAGCCTCTGTTAGCCCCCTGTCCTCTACCACCTGCATCTACATGATACAATTAAGTTGACATTACTTTTGTTTTTTTTATTAAGTAGTTCATACAAAGACAAGTCTTGCCTACATAATGCAAAAAGTTCCCTTCAATGTTTTAAATAGATCAAGCAGGATTTTTGTCAATAAAGATGAGTTATCAATGGACGGTAGAACATAGAGACATAAAGTGTGTAACAGACACAATGAGATATAAAGCAAGGTAGACAACAGGCTAACAGGGCAGAAGACAGTAGACTGAGGTTCTAGAAGTAAATAGAAAGTGATGGAAAATAAATAATGAGAGATGTGTAGTTGGACATATAGCAGCTTGAGACAGATCACGATATTTGCCCCTTTTAGATTATTTTCTTCCCATTTTCTCTCCCTCATTTTCTATGCTTTCCTTTCCGGTTCTGCAATCTTCCCTCCGAGACATTCCCACCAACCCCTTTTCTTTTCTCAGTTTTGTTCCTCTCATCACTGTCTAGATTTGCTCCCTCAAACCTTCCTCTTGCTCCTGTCCTGCATCACCCCTCACACCTCAGCGTCCACCTACTTTCATCACCATGGCTACTGCATAGCCAGTGTTTTATGTTGTCATGGAGACTGGGGTCGAGGCTCAAACCATATTTAACAAGGTGGATAGCATAGTCCTCTGATAATTGTCATGGGATGCTGCACAGAGGAAAATTCTCTGATCGACTGGTAAATATATAACATGTAGAAATTACTTATTAAAAAGTGTCAGGCGCCTTAGAGATAGACAGGGCTGGCACTTAGTCTTGATATGAGTTCATGTGTTCTTTCTAGGTATATTACTTTTCCAGCAGAAAATGCCTCTTTGGCTGTCACCAGTAGACAAGATTGGCTCTTGTATATTGTTGCTGGGGGATAGGCTCCCACCCAAAGCATGAGAGAGTTTAGATAAAAGATGGATGTCTGGTTCAAACTATGGATACAAAGATTACTTTTGCCATGTTCATTCCCCCAAACAACCCTAAAAAACCATTGACACTTATAATATAACAGAAAACAAGTTAAACACTGTGCTGCTTCCTTCGGTAGGGATTTAACCTCTTAAGAGGTGGAGGAATTTACCCAAAAATACCTACAAAGGACATACCCAAAGTAAATTGAAAGCTGCTCTTCAACCATTTGCACCATATGCATGATTTTGCTCTCATTCAAAAGATAACTCTCTTTTTGTTCTTGCAAAACATTGAATAATAACTCCAAGTGCTTCTGGCACTGAGTAGTAGTGGTCTGAATATACTGAATTTGAAGAAAATACACTCTGTCGGAAGTTTGTTGTTGAAAAAGATGCCTGAAGATGTGTATAGCTGGTAGGTAAGGACTGGAAAACACAATAGAAACATAGCACCAAGTATTACCAAGTTCAGGTTAAAATGTCAGATAAAAGGGATAAAAACTTAACATATTAGACATGTTTTTCTAAGAGTAACACCAGGCGTTCTTCTCTTTGGAGATATTATAATATTTATTGATAAAAAGGTCATAAATAACTATTGGCCTTCATTATAAATAACTATTATATACCAAATATTCCCTGTCAGTAGTAATGACACAAAGTAAGTGAAGTATAAACAAAAAGAATTGTAATATTTTTGTATTTATTTTGTATTTTGTAATTAATTAATACTATTATGAAAAAAATAATAACATTTGTAAAAATAAAACCAAGGTTATCACATGTCTAAAGCTCCAGCAGTTCATTGGCTACACGAAACAATAGTCACCGGGAGACAGGGCTGTAGATGGCTCTGTCTGTATACAAAAGAATAGGGATGGCACTTCCTTATCAAGTTGACACTCATTGGCTCTTGATGGCTGGAGATAATGCATGGAAGCTCCGATTGGCTCAAATGAGGTGTCAATCGAAAGGTCAGAGTTCGGCATCCCATTAGAAAATATCAAAATAACGCTAATAGCTTGCTATATGCCGTTTTTCCACGAGTATCATCGCGAAAATAAACACATTGATCAGCTGATTTCCAAGATTGCAACAGCTGTTCATGGGCTTTTATCAAGATGTTCAAGATGGATATATTTTTACTGGAAACGATCTTTTGGATCTCTGCAATGACACATGAAGTATTTTGTTTGGATTATTTCTGATTACAGGACAATGATGAGACTTCATAGGTGAGTTGGCTCACAGTTATGGGTTTGATTTTGAGTTTGCTTACTAGTGTTAGATGCTTACTGTACTTGCTGTTGTGATTTTGATCTCAAAACAGTTTTTCTCACTAAATAGACGCAATTCTAAGCTTTCGAACGACATGCGGCATTGCGTAAAATCTATAACTCAGTGCTGGCTGCCAGAAGAAAAAAACAACATACAAAAATATTTAAAAGTTTTTAAACCAAAACAATGCTAATTTAAATATGTTGATTACTACAGCTTTAATCAGTATTACCTAATCATATAGTAAACACTAAAATATGCATGGTCAAGCTTTCCTTTGAGGATCATAAATACTTGACTGAATGATCTACTATAATCCCTGATATATAAAGTTTACTTCCGCTCAAAACTTTATGCTTATGGACACTTTCACTTTTTAGAGTTTTTTTTAATGTTATTCTGACATTGTGTACTTGAATTAGTCAATATATTCTTTTCATGTCATATTTCCAATTTATTTGTCAAAAACATTACATTAAAACTCTTCCCCTGTGCTGGCCCAGATTTATATTTTTGGAAAGCTTAAAATCTCGTCTATTTTAATATTGAGATGAAAATTACAACAGCGGTACAATCAGCTCCTCAAACTAGCAAGTACACTCAAAATCAAAATCATAACTTTGAGCCCACTTACCTATAAAGCCTCATAAATATCCTCTTTTCAGCAAAATTTTGAAAAAGACGCTCATAAGCCATTGCCAGATGTCCACACGTTCATTTCCGGTAAAAATATATCCACTCTGACCATCGTCACATTGATAAAAGTCCATGAACAGGTGAACATCGATTTTTACATTGTGTGATCATAAACAGTCATAACTTAATATCTTGTGCGCTCATCCCGGTTCAGACACGTCCTGGTTTTAGCTCAGCATTAGATTGAGACTTCATTTGAGCCAATCAGAGCTTCGATGGGTTTTTTACAACCTTCATGAGCCAATGAGTGTCAACTTGATAAGAAAGTGCCCACCCTCTTCTTTTGTTACAGACTGACCGTGGATCAGCTCAGCATCCTGGTGGCGCGCGCATCGCATAGAAAATGAACGCCTCGTTCGTTAGATGCGTTACTGCCCATGGTTTGGTTTTTCAAAATAAAATGTATTTTGAAAATTATATATATTATTTATTGTACAGAATAAAATACAAAAAAAATATGACAAAAAGATTTCTTCATACTTCACTTACTCTGTGTGATTACTACTAACAGGGAATATGGATATATAATAGTTATTTATAAATAAATAAATAAAAATATTTATTAATAAATATTATAATATGTACAGTACATGTACATATTGCACAGTTGGTGTACGCCTGGTGTTACTCTTAGAAAAACCTGTCTAATAAATTAAGTTTTTATCCCTTTTTATCTGAAATTTGGTGGTGAACTTGATAACACTTGGTTCTATGTTTCTATTGTGTATTTCAGCTCGGGACTACCAGCTATACCCATCTTCAGGCATCTTTTTCAACAAAGAAATTCTGGCGGTGTATTTTCTTCAAATTAATAATATTCAGACCACTATTAGTCAGTGCCAAAATATTTCTGCCATTTTCTCTTAGAATATAAACACTGAAGTGAGTGGTCAAATGTATTTGAATGGGTTGAGCAAAGGTCATGGTACAGTATATTCTATTGTCAGCATCCGTTTTTCACAGTTTTGTGTGTCAGGTAGGTTTTTCTTAATACTCATGGAATGCAGCTGAGCATGACAAAACAAAAAAATAAACCTCTGAAAGACTTAAACTCGGCTTTCTCCCAAGGACTGTTAGTCAAGACAGAATATTTATCCTTGACCGTAAGTGCATACAATAATACTTGAAATAATTAAGGTGATTTGAGAAAGTTTTTCTTTTTTTATCTTTCTTTGTTTGTGGTAGTGGAAACTTGAAGGTACATTGAAGGAGATTAAAGAAAATGGGCAAAACTTTTTTAACTTTTGGAGAAAAATGGAAAGGGGATGGTACCCTCTGAAAATAAATGTGGAGGGGTGGTTACTTTTGGAGGAGAGTGGATCAGTTGTGGTAACTTCTGAAAAAAAAGGGGAAGAAAATTAGATTTGAAAAGCACGTGATGTCTCAGTAATGTCTCTAATTCATTTTGTCTGGGCTGCGGTCGAATGGTCAAAAAACATACATCCTACAGTATATCTCAAAAGTGAGTACACCCTTTAGATTTTTGCAAATATTCTGTTATATCCTTTCAGGGGATAACATTATCCTACTGAAACTTTGATATGACTTAAAGTAGTCAGTGTGCTGCTTGAATAACAGTATAGATTTATTGTCCTTTGAAAATTACTCAGTACACAGCTGTTAATGTCTAAACAGCTGGCAACAAAAGTGAGTACACCCCATAGTGAACATGTCCTAATTGTGCCCAATGATGTTGTTTTCCCGCCCTGGTGTCATGTGACTCGTTAGTGTTACAAGGATTCAGGTGTAAATGATAAGCAGGGCTGTTAAATTTGGTGTTTTGGGCACAATTCTCTCTGAATGCTGGACAACATGGCACCTCATGGCAAGGAACTCTCTGAGCGGCTGAAAAAAAGGATTATTGCGCTTCACAAAGATGGCCTTGGCTATAAGAAGATTGCCAACACCATGAAAATGAGTTGCAGCACAGTGGCTAAGATCATACAGCGGTTTTCCAGGACAGGTTCCACTCGGAACAGGCCTCGCCAGGGTCGACCAAAGAAGTTGAGTCCACGTGCTCAGCGTCATATCCAGAGGTTGGTTTCCAAAAATAGACGTGCGAGTGCTTCCAGCATTGCTGCAGAGGTTGCAGAAGTAGGATGTCAGCCTGTCAGTGCCCAGACCATACGCCGCACACTGCATCAAATCGGTTTGTATGGCGGTCGCCCCAGACAGAAGCCCCTTCTGAAACCGATGCATAAGAAAGCCCGCAAACAGTTTGCTGAAGACAATGAATCCAAGAACATGAGTTACTGGAACCATGTCCTGTGGTCTGATGAGACCAAAATAAACCTGTTTGGGTCAGATGGTGTCCGGCGTGTGTGGCGGCACCCTGGTGAGGAGTACCAAGACAAATGTGTTTTGCCTACAGTCAAGCATGGTGGTGGCAGCATCATGGTCTGGGGCTGCATGAGTGCTGCCGGCACTGGGGAGCTGCATTTCATTGAGGGACACATGAATTCCAATATATACTGTGACATCCTGCAGCAGAGCATGATCCCCTCTCTTCGGAAACTGGGCCGTAGGGCAGTTTTCCAACATGATAATGACCCTAAACACACCTCCAAGATGACAACGGCCTTGCTGAAGAAGCTGAAGGTTAAGGTGATGGACTGGCCAAGTATGTCTCCAGACCTAAACCCAATTGAGCACATGTGGGGCATCCTCAAGAGGAAGGTGGAGGAGTGCAAGGTGTCCAACATCCGTGCGCTCCGTGATGTCGTCGTGGAGGAGTGGAAGAAGATTCCAGAAGCAACCTGTGCAGCTCTGGTGAATTCCATGCCCAGGAGGGTTAAAGCAGTGCTAGATAACAATGGTGGTCACACAAAATATTGACACTTTGGGCACAATTTAGATATGTTCACTATGGGGTGTACTCACTTTTGTTGCCAGCTGTTTAGACATTAACAGCTGTGTACTGAGTAATTTTCAAAGGACAATAAATCTATACTGTTATTCAAGCAGCACACTGACTACTTTAAGTTATATCAAAGTTTCAGTAGGATAATGTTATCCCCTGAAAGGATATAACAGAATATTTGCAAAAATCTAAAGGGTGTACTCACTTTTGAGATATACTGTATGTCTTTTCCTAAACACTTTCCCTCGATAGAAAACGTCATGAGGTCAAGGAAAGATCTGAAGGAGAACTCACAAGGATTTAGGAAAATGTTACGACTAGGTGAAGAGGTGGACCCAAATGCAGAACGCCAGATGAGGTTTAACAAAAAGAGAGCTTTATTTCTAAAAGCTAATCAAATACAAAACAAGGTAAAAAGTAAAGTGAAAAAAACAAACCAGGAAAATACGAGGTAGCACGCAGAAGCACAAAGATGCACAAGGGAAGCACAAGGAGGCACGAAGGAAGCACAAGGCAACATGGGTGTAACACGAATGACAAACCGACAAAGAACACTGGGACAGACAGGCATATATACACACAGACACTAAACGAGGGAACGAGACACCACTGGGGGAGAAAGTCAAAGACACAAGGGCAGGGAGAATGGACACAGGAGGATCAAATTAACAATCACAGGTAGAGGGAAAACACAAGGACAGGAAGTACAACAAGACATGACACAAGGGGAGTGAACTTTACAAAATAAAACAGGAAACAAAGCCAGAGTCGTGACAGAAAAGACAAATGCGGTGCTAAGAAAATCTGACTACACTCTAACGACATCTGCCTTAGCAAAACTACAATGTTTAGAAGATGTGCTAGTAAAAGCGAGTCTTGGAATTTTGCTCATTAGGTTGGTACTGTGTTGTTTCATTCAGGCTACATAAACATAGTCAACCAGGTGAAAAATATAAATGAATTTCCAAGGTTGAAATAAAAACAGGAATATAGGCTACTAGTCCCAACATTGAAAATAAATGGTTGACACACTCACTCTCTTGTCCACTCATATTTATCCACATGAATCCTAATCAGTATGGTTGGATGAAAATACATGATGTTCTTCGCCCCTTGTTGGTCGTGTCGATCGTTTCTTTTCATTAAGGTAAAATGGTGTGTTGTTTCTAATGTTGCTGCAGCAAGGAATTGTGGGACGGCATTATCTCCTTTCCTTTGGTAAAAGATGGTGCAATGTACCCTGTGCTTAAGGATATGAGAACATTTCCATTTCACTTGTTGGCCCAATTCGAGTCTGGCCCCTACACCCTCTCCCTATCCACTTCCACTCCATTTGCGTGTTTGTTTGGAGAGTCTGCCATATTGAGTGTCAACACAAATAAACAGCGAGGAGTGGAAGTGGGTTATTAAACTCTCCAAGTCGAGTCCAAATGGGATGCTGACTTAACCAGCTGCCCTTACTCACCGTGTGCAATGCAGTTTTGTTTCCGTTATGGAACACGGTCAAACCAAGATAGACATTTAATATTGTCATAGAAACGTTAACAAAGTTTACATTTTATTTAGGATCAATTATGGCTAGTCTTAGAAACTGTAGACGTGTTCATTTGATTGTTAAGTGTTGTATTTGTACAGGGACGAGAAGATGTTTACCAAAAAAAGAAAGGCCATCAAAGAAGCTTGGGAGTTTTAGTTTCCTCCATAGGCATATGTTTCCGCTTCCAAAAAATATGCAGATATGAAACCACGGTGTGGCAGTGAGATGGGAGTGTTTCAGCTGGAGGTCAGACTGTGGGACAGAATCAGGTAATCAGTCAAATAATATAAATGTGATGGTAACCTGATTCTGGTCTCTTGCAGTAGGCTGATACTGGAGGAGGTGACATGTGTGTCAGGCAGTGGCGGGCCGTGCATTTCACACCTAGGCCTTCAGTGATGTCCTACACAGTCCTACCTGAATTATTCCCCCTCTTAATACCATCATTATGACTCCATGGCTCTAGAAACGCAGTATAACCGGGCGTTGCATGACCTTAACATAGTCAAGTACAACAGAGTTATATTAAGAGACACAGGGATAGACTCGCTAGCGTCGGAGTTGGCCTTTCTCTTTAACGATGTCTAGCTTTTCTTGAAAAGTTCTTCTCGAAAATGACGTTGTAATTATATCTGCGACCAAATCGATATATTGTCCTCCTTCAGCCATTGTGGGTTGAAAAAACAGCTTGTAGAAATCTACACAAATTAGCTCGTTCAAGGTTGCTAGCTCTGCATAGCTCTGCCTCTCAATAGTGCGTATCCAATCAAAAGACGTGGACGTGCTGACGTTATCGTACGCCTTCTAGCTGGCCCTGGTGTCCCCAACTCGACATCTGATTGGCTAACGCCACAGTTTTGTCTCCGTTCACTTTAAGCTACTGGCGCCCGCACTGTTGATTCTGAAGACCTAAGGGCAGATTTCGTGGACCATGGCAACACATTATGGCTGAAATATGATTGGATAAAAGCTCTAACATAAAGGCCAGCCCTCCAAATCTCGATCTGAGGCTGGAAGCAGCGCAACCAAGAGGAAAGCTATGAAATGAAGAGAATAGACTGTGGGGAATAATTTAATATATATTTGTGGAAAAAATATATCAAAATTAAATTTATATTCTGATGATGTTTAGGCTAGCAGAGAAGGCCTTGCTGGCCTTGCTGGCCCTGACGGCCCGCCACTGGTGTCAGGGAACAGCCTGAGGACTTTGGTAGACTGGATTGGAGTATTGGTGAGAGCAGGACTCTCTCACACACTGTTCCGAAAATCTAAAACAGTTCCTTTTACCGCCGGAGAGTGGGAAGTTTGTCCCTCCCCAGAGTGTATGGATTGGAATTGTCATATTTTGTCATATCACACCCTGCCACGCCCGCCTGCCCTGTAAAGATTCCCTTTTCCCAGCTTTTCCCAGCATTCCCCAGCGTTACCAGCAATCCTTGTACTTACCTGTTTCATTCTGCCTGCCTGATCACTCGTCTGCCCCCTGCTTGGTTAAATGTGTCAATCTACTCCCTTTGCCTACCTTTTTCTGACCTTTGGCCTGTTGTTCAGATTAAAGATTTTGGATTTACTCTTTACTTGTTTTATTGAGTTGTGCTTTTAGATTTCTGTCTCTTCTATGTCAGCCAGCATTACAAGTGAACTAAGACAAAAAGTAATTTAAAGTAATTTAAATGCTATTGAATCCAAAATGTAAATAAGGAAATTATCATCTGTAATCCCACTTAATCTTTACAGTCAAATAAGGTTAGTTCCAGTCACAAATAAACAAATAACTTCCTGTTTAAAGTTATTTTTAAATTGAAGTGTTCTACTGGGAAATAGTTTGATTTTAAGTTATTGTTATCTGCATTTATATGGTTTAACACTGACCAATTTAGGCCAAGCAATAGTGTTAGTAAATCATCTTGGAGAGATGGTAGTGCTCCAGTAGTCAGACTAATGGAGAGTATATATAATATAATATATATATATATATATATATATATATATGTATATAAGCTGTATACAAGCTGTATACTTTAGTATCAATATGTGTGCATTAACAATGGGGTAAAAAAGACTTTGTGAAATGAGAAAGGGGTCGCTAGTGAGAAACCAGAAACTTTATAAAACATGGACGTTGTCTCCGTCAGTGATGTCACCTATATGTGTTCTGAAGAGCCGTTGTGAAGCTCAAAGTGGATGGTTGCTGCCGTCTCCATCTTGGCAATGCTGACTCCGCCTAAGTCCCGGCTAATCAAAAAATGGGCAATAAGATGGATTGCTGGTGGAGCTGAGGCTGGCTGGGGTGACACAGCAGAGCTGACAGCTAGCAGCTAGCGATCTTTGACAGCAGCCATCTGTCACTCCAAGAGGCCACGCCCTTAATTCCGCATAACTTTGACTCACTTTTAGAGTGGTCATTTGAGGCATGTCAGAAACCTAAAGATAATTATCACCCAACTCCCAACAGTTCTTCAAAGCATTGTAGAGTTTCTCAGCTCATTGTCCTTTTTGGTTCAAGTAAACAACTCTTATCGACTTTACACCAGCAGCAACTAGCTGTTTTCAGCAAAAGCGCTCTGATAAACCCTCTGCACAGTACCTGCCTGGCACCAAGCAGCCATGGTTTCCACTGAAGTGGATGGAAACCAAAAACATAGCACAAATGAGAGTGAATATTGGACTTACATTTACCAGGTGGGTAGAAACTACATTCTGAAAGAATGCTAATGTAGCTCTCTGTTTAAACCATTTTCTAATCAGTGTTCTATACAAGCAATGTAAAACATCCTCCAAAGTGGTATGTAGTTGCTTTGGCATATTTATTTTAACGTGTGGATGATATCCTGTCTAAAATTCTAAATATGACCTGATGCAAACTGTCAAAACAAATGAGAGGCTGAAGACGGAAGGGGGTCGCTTCACCAGACGTCACAATCAATGCTGTGAAAGGACTTTCTATTAACAAAAATTGCACTCATGATTGTATGTGGGTTCAATCTAATGCACTTATCATCATCCTAGGGAATCTGCTGATGGAATTATATCACATTTCACATGCAAGTATGTCATACTGATTAATAATATAACATATTACACATCTCACTTACCCATTAACTTGTATAGGTTTTTTGACAAGTTGACATAACTATACTCACACTGGCAATAGAGCTAAAATATGTCGAATGACAACAAAGCTCAACACATTTACTGTATATCTCTAACTGTGCCTATTTAGCTACCCGAGATGCATTTCTCTCATTTAGCCTGCTTTCTGATACATGCTTAATTAGCATTTAACTGTGGGGAAAGTGGAATGTAATTGAGGTACAATTATTACTTAATTAATTTAAAAGCCACTGCCAATGTAATCTATGGAGTCTTGTGTGTGTTAGCCATCATTTAGGTATAAAGTGTTTGTATTAATATGTCGCAATACAAAAGTGAAGATAATTCTCGTTGTTTACGCTTTTGTCAGGTATTCTCCCTCTCTCCACCAGACGCTGTTTCTGTGCTTATCTGGTACTATTTTGTCTCCATTTTTAGTATTTACCAACCACTCTATTCTTACATACTCACTCACAAGGCCTACACTATTTACACTAAAAGGTTTTAATTTGAATAAAGTCTATTCCTCATTACTGATGGCAATATACAGTATACCTGCATGTTTGTGTGCACAATGAACACATCCACAGGTAGTTCTGACATTTTAATGAATAAAAAAAATCCCATCTCAGGGAAGGCAAAAGGCCCTGATATAAGTGGAAAATGCAGTCACAATTAAAATAATGTAACATTTTAATAACATTTTATTTTGTCAAGGTAAAACAGGAAGTTAGCTAATATTTAGGTAAAGCAAGCAAAATTACTCTGGCTAAGATTGGGGCAAGGAATTTTGGTCATGTTCGAGCTAAATATGAAAAAAAGGTCTTTCACTGAGGGTGGAGGTTGTGGGCCGAACACAGATTATGTGCTAAATAGAGGCAAAGAGAGAGAGAGGGGCCACCACTCTTTTGAACATGAGCAGCTATTTGACACTCAGATGATGATGGTTCAACTTTTTGCCGTTGTGGCTCATCGTGTGACCATGGCAAACTAAGACACAACATCATTTTACTGGTATCTAAACTAGCAAACCTAACAAGAGAAAGGAGCAGCATTAGCTTCAAAGTTTATTTAAAGTTTATGTCTGTCTGTCTATCAGTTCATTAGAGCAGACTGCTGAAACTCTAAGAGTCTAAATAACTCTGCTATCTAATAATCTTCACGTGGAGCTCAGATATCTGTGTTTCCTGTGGCACTGGGGGCTGTACGCTCCATGTAACATTATGTTTTGATAGTTTGTATTTTGGCTTGGGACCAGACGGCAGAGACGAGCGAACGACTCGTGTTTTTATTTCATTGTACAGCTTCCCCAGGAGGGGAGTGTGCAGCGAGCGGCTTCAGCCGCTCGGATACGGCCAGCAAATATCCAAGCACCGGGAGTCACAGCGGGTTGATGGAGTACTGGGTCTAACCTGAGTAATGGTAGCAATAGAAAGTTTGACGATCCGAAGGGGAGTCGGCTGAATCAACTGCTAACTGCTAACTGCTAACGGAAGATCTGTCTTTCTCCCAGCTGCCATACTCCCTGCTGCGAGTTGTTTTCTCGTTTCCGCCACTTTGGATTTATTCGAAACAAACTATCAAAGCGTGCAGGGTACTGAGGGCAGACTGCAGCTACACTGACTCACTATCACCTCTAGAGGAACAAGTGGTATTACAGACTGGACGCAGCGCAGCTAGCTGTTAGCATGCTAACTTCAGTAGATATCTCTGCAACACAACACAGAGAGTCTTTGACATAACGTCAACACTGTTACCTCTTTACACTCTGCTGATGTTAGTTCATTGTTTTAATGTGTTAAGTTTAAATTCTGTCATATCGTACAGATTGAATCTTTAACTGACACTCTTATCTAGAGTGACTTCACAGCACTCCACGAGGGGAATGCGACTTGATGTGGAAACCTGATGTTGACTTTACTTTATTAGGATCCCCATTAGCACTTGCAGGAGCATTGGCTATTCCTCCTGGGGCCCACACACATACAATATAACTCACATATACATACAATAGCCACATAAACACAACAACAAAAACAAACAAAGCAGATCATCTCATTGAATTAACCATCCAGTATGGAAGAGAAACAACTTGATCATCCTTTCAACCATCATTAAGACAAACACAAAATTATAAACCCAACAATTCCTCAAAAATTCATATCACACTTATTCTTACAAATAAATAGTTATTCATAATAAACCTAAATCCTTGTATGAATAACCTTTAATTGTATATTTATCCATCCCGCACTTGCATGCATTTAATTTCAAGAAAAACAGGGAGTTAAATATCTACTTTCACGTTGGTTTACATTGTGTTTTTTACACCATATTTCATAGTTTACACACACACACAGAGACACACACACACACACACACACACACAGACACACCCACACACACACACACACACACACACACACACACACAGACACACCCACACACACACACACACACACACACACACACACACACACACACACACACATACACACACACACACACACCCACACCCAACAGTTCATGTACTAAATTCATTCATCCTTTAACCTCCATGCTGTGTGAAATATATTTTGTAAGGAACTTAGTGACATACTCCAGCAATGATTTCCTCAGCTGTAAAGCTTTTTTCTCATTACTTAGTTGCTTGTTTCTCTCTTAAATCTGCCCTGACTATGTTTAGCTGAAATCATTAGTAGTTGTGACATATTTACTTTGATATGTAAGGTTTCAATTCCATAAGCCGTGTTTACCAACACACAGCAAAGAAAGCCCTATGTGTGATTTGTCAAAGCAATTAGATCTTCAATGGAAGTGTGTTCCTCCTTTTAAAGAGCACAAAGCACAGAGCTATGACAGAAGCTTTATTTCAAAGCAAGAGTGCAGATGCTCGTGTGACGACTGGAACTTGGCATTCAAGCATAATATTGAATGCTTTTAGAGTGGTTGCTGTCACGTGGGTGAACTCCATTGTCACACAGTTGCTGCGGAGCTGTCAAATGCATGTTGCTCAAAATAGATTATGGGCTTCACCTTAAGTGGTGCTGCAGCGGCTCAGTCATTTTGCAGATTCTTCCGCGCACTTTTGGTGATCTTTTAATCTCGTAACACTCGTGACCTCCAAATCCAGGTCGTGTTTGAAATGAAATATGATTAGACTGATTAGTGTGTGGTAGGCACAAACTGTCTTCGTTAACGAGATGCAAGCAGGATATATGTAAATGTTTAAAGTGTTGTGTAGAACACAACATGTGACCTCAATGTGTCAAAGCTTGATTGAGAGAGATTTGTTGAGTCAGAGGTGTTGAAAGGAACGGGGTAGGGAGATACAATGATTGATGCTGTTTCTTGAGATGGACAAGATTAAAGGACAAATGAAAGAGAGAGAAAGGGCTGGAAGTGAAGTGGGAGTTTAGGAAGAGGAGGAATCACTCAGTTTTATATACAGTGTGAATATACGGTATATATACAGTACTATAGCTTTTTTTTATCACTGTAGGGTCATCCAGGGTCATACTTTCCATTGCGGATCAGGGAATGCCAAACATCTAGATCTTGTCATCCCCAACTTTGAAAATTCTAGTTTGGATGAAACGTTAATATTGCCGTAAAAATGGGCACTGGATGACCAATTAATTCATGATGATGATGATGACAGAATGAACAGAGTCGCAAAAAACCTCCGACGGCAGGTAGATCACTTGGACCTGGTCATTTCAAAAGTAGCTCATAAACCCAAAAAGTGTGGGAACTCCTGCTCTAGAGAATACCATCTGACGTTCATTCATTAGGATTATTGAATGCTTGCAGCAAAGGCTTGACACAAGTGCTCATAGTGTGTGGTGCATTCACTGGTTACCATAAAAGTCCAACACTATGTCATTCAGTGTTCGATCTACAAGCATGTCAATCTAAAAGCGTATAGCTGAAAAACATTGCATAGAAATTGTCTCTAATGTGAATAATTTGGTCACATCTATCGCCGTTCAGCAGCCAACAGTCAAGACTAATATTTCCAACACTACTATGTAACAAAACTATGGGTCTTACTAACAGGTGAATAAGACCAAACACTCTATAAAGTCCTCTTGTACTCACATAATTTGCTCACATTATTAGGACGTCAGTAGACCTTAACATTAAACACCCCATAGTAAAGAAAAGTAAAGTGATGACAGCAACACAATAATAGAACATAAGACATGTGAAACCAAATGAAGGCAAAGGCATGAAATTAATTTAGGAAAAGATCTGTCTCATGTAAAACTTGAATATTTCTATCTTTGGTATCTTTGGTAATATTACAATTGATACACACTGCAGTCATTTTTACTGGGATTATTGATATACTATAATTATACATATGTTCTAAATGTAGTGACTCTAACCTCTTAGGAAGTGGGCGAATTTTTTCGAAAATACCTACAAACGACATACCCAAAGTAAATTGAAAGCTGCTCTTCAACCATTTGCACCAGCTGCATGATTTTGGTCTCATTCAAAAGATAACTCTCTTATTGTTAGTGGTCTGAATATACTGAATTTGAAGAAAATACACTCCGTCTGAAGGTTGTTGTTGAAAATGGGTACAGCTGGTAGTCCAGAGCTGAAATACACAATAGAAACATAGAACCAAGTGTTATCAAGTTCACCACCCAATTTCAGATAAAAAGGGATAAAAACTTAATTTATTAGACAGGTTTGTCCAAGAGTAACACCAGGCGTACACCAACTGTGCAATATGTACATGTACATGTACATATTATAATATTTATTCATATTTTTAATTGTTTTAATTTATAAATAACTATTATATGTATACCCATATTACCTGTTAGTAGTAATCACACAGAGTAAGTGAAGTATAAAGACATTTTTTTTCTAATATTTGTATGTTTTTTTGTATTTTTTTTGTACAATGAATAATAAATATTATTTTGGAAATAAATTTTATTTTGAAAAAGCAAACCATGGGAAGTGACATATCTTACGAAAGAGGCGCACATGTCCTTTACGATGCACGCGCCACCAGAACGCTGAGCTGTTCCAGGGTCAGTTTGTAACAAAAGAAGTGGGTGGGCACTTTCTTATCAAGTTGACACTCATTGGCTCATGAAGGTTGTAAAAGACCCATCAAAGCTCCGATTGGCTCAAATTTAGTGTCAATCTAACGCTGAGAGCCCGCGCTAAAACCAGGATGTGTCTGTACCGTGATGAGAGCACGAGATATTAAGTTATGACTGTTTATGATCACACAATGTAAAAATCTGTGGTATTGAATACTTGTTGCTTTAACACCTCTGTTGTATAATATTGTTTCCACAGTCATCTTAATGTACTCAAGAAAGAACTGCACATCATTGCCACAATGCATATGTACTTTAGTGCAGATACATTTTGAGCTGTGTGCGAAACTTTCAGCTCAACATTCACTGGTGCAATTAACTTTTCAGGGCCGCCAACTCTCACACATTAACCGTGAGACTCCAGCAATTGTCACTTTTTTCACGCTCTCATGCCACACATTCATTTTCTTACGCAATGATAGGGGCACCCCCGAACTGAACATATTATACATATGGACATGCTAGCTTTCATTGATCGTCTATAGTCTATAGATCACTGAGGTCCACTCAGCTGAAGTGGGATGACAAATCGAACGCATTTGCTCCCCCTCTGCTACCTGCAAACCATCAACCGGGTGACATTAGGAAATGATGTCTCAAATGTAAATAAAAAAAATAAAAAAATGTTATAAACTCATAAATCAATCAATAAAAGCACCTGTGACATTTTACAGCACGCTGTGTAGACAGAACTGATAATAACACCAAAAATGTTGCAAAAATGCAAACAACACAGACCAACTCGTATTATAAGGCTACATCCCTCACCATAAATATTTCATGTCCACCTTCTCATGTCTGAAGTATGCATGAGGTGCCCCACACATTCTTGTTTATAAATACCAGTGATGTGTGGGAATCGGAAATGTTTGTGAACATGGAGGCTATCTTTTATACAGCCAGGCCCAGGAATTTTAAAAGGCATCAAAAACGATAGAATCTGGAAGAATCTGGAAAAACTTTACAAAAAACAAACAAGAAGTTGTAGCATTTTAACTGTATGTCAAAGCAATAAAGCATTGTTTTTTTGTGGAAGACTTTTTCTAGCTCCACTAGCTCCTGTGATGGACTGCATACTGGCTGTTTTCATCATTTGAAAAAGAACTGCGTTCAAGGACACTTCAGTGAAACACACATATCTTGCTCACGAGATGTGTGACTCTTAAATGTTGTTTGATTTGGGTGGAGGCAGCTGCTTGGAGGAAGTCTACAATGAATCTGAGTTATGATGGCATATTGATTTAGTGACCACCTAAGTTACAACTACATACCTCTGTCTATTCAGCTCGTCAAAAGAGTCCCCCTCACAAAAACACTTTGTGCTCTGAACCCATCAAAACGGGACACTGCGTTTTGCACCTCGGTTGTATTTGCGAGCTTCACCCTCATGCATGACGAGGTATTGATTTAGCAGCAGAGGCCCCGGTGTGACCGTGAACCTGCTCTCTGCAGACAGACAACCTCCAGCCGGCTGACACAGGAGGCGAGTCAACACTGTGCACCGGCGCGATGGTGGGAAAGAAAAACTTTAATAAATTTGTCTCCCATCATTTCTCAATTGAGGACCACAGAGCTGAGTTTGAAATCCCCATCCATGTTTCCACATGTGTCTCACTACCATGAGCAGTTTGTACATTCCCTTTTACACATAATTTACCACTGTCATGTTTTATTTTAACCATAATCCCTTACATAATTATAATCCAGTAAAAACAGAATAAAATAAAGAACGCATTTATATTATTTATTTTTTCCTCAGTTTTAGTTTCTTCTTTTGGGATTAAGTGGGGATAAAGTCTCAGCGATTGTTTCTTCTTACTGTAAAAAGTGCAAAGGTTGCGTCCAGACAATGAAGTTTTCAAATGATTTAGGGGCAGTGGAACGAGCTGCAAACACAACATTGACATATTAGCATTTTATATGTATTACAGCGATTGTGTTAACCAACAGAAGACATGGAGTAACATTAGCATTCATTTGAAATAGTTTTTCTGGCCATCTGATCACCTTTTTAACTGCTGAATGCTCCACTATGTCCATGAACTTGTCTCTGACCTTGTCTGTTGTTTGGTAGAGTACAGTGGCTTTATCACAGCTTTTTTCGATGAAGACAAATGAGGTTGGTGAGTTGCGGGCCGGAAAACCAAAGCAATGAGCTAAAAGAGAAAAACTGCATGGCCTAAACTCTGAGATGCAAATGATAAATTCCTTCTTTTTTTTATCACAAAACACAGGTGAAAAAGATTACCTTTAAACCTGATCCTAATTTAATTATTTGCCTCAATGAGAGCAGATGATGACGCTATGATGTCTCCTTCAGTGAGTTATACAGGTTGCACATTTGTCCTCTGTCCCGAACCATCAATTAAATCTCCAGTCCATCATAAAATGACATGTAACAGGGAAGCAGTTTCAAAAATCTCAGTTCAAAAATGTTTTGATTTTACACCTTAGATTGGTGATTTCTTGTCGTCTTAAATGGAACTAGTGCCAAACATAGCTGTGCAGGTAAAGTGTAAGAATCTATATAAATACAGATTCCTAAATATATATATATTTATTTATTTATTTATTTATATAGCCTGTGATTTCACATGCATTGCTAAAACTAATAAAATCTCAATAACTCTGAAGTAAAATAAACAAAGGAATACAGATTAACACAGGTTTTGGGTACCTGCCATTTTCAGGATCCTGCATTATTATAACCTGACATACTGGTTGTAGATTAAAACTAAAAACACCTAATTTCTTTACAAACATAAACAGATAAAAAGATGCACCCAGTTTAGATATTTTTTACTTTAAAAATCTGTAAAATATTGAGGATTACATTTTATTAACAAAATTTCACAGTTCATCTATTCCTTAAACATTTGAATGATTGTTCTCTGTAATTGTATCTCCTTACATGATGGTCTACATGTTTCTTTTCACTGACTGCTAGGTAATTCTACTGGAAAATATTATGTCCCTTTTAATAGTATTTAGTAATTTATTTTGCCTAAATAGTAGGTTAAAAATGATAAACAATAAGCTGAAAGAAAAATAATTAACATGTGTAAATTGTGTATAATCATATAATGTAAATTGACTTTAGTGTCCTCAGTTTATGTGCACAACGAGCTGCATTTGTAATTTATTTGCATTTATCAAGAAAACATATTTTATTGTGAGTGATACAATCTTTAAAACAATTCTAAACCATTTCCACCAAATACAACACCAAACAGACTTTCTGGCAGCAGTGTCTGTTCGAGGGATAGTATTAAAGGGAGACAATTGCCTGTTAAATAGTGGCACTTCCTTTTACGTTGGATACATTTTTAGAATAATTCAAATACGTCTTTGTATATATTGTAAGTATTAATAAAGAAGGACGGAGGTGTTGGAGACGTTCTTCCTCACACCTGCTGGAGGTCACAAACGGCCTAAATAACACATTAAACAATCCACCAAAAAAAATTTGTTTCATTGTGTGTGTATGTATCAATATATGTGTGCATTCACACAAGCTGTACCTGCGTGCCCTTCCGTTTGCAAAATCAGTAATCATGTGTGTGAATTTTAATCTGTCAGCTGCCTCGTTCTTACACTCATCATATTACCATCAGTTGGGAGTAAATCTAAATCCATTTAGACAGCCGGGAGACAAGGACATGATCCATTATTTACACAATCAACCATTTCTCTCGTCTCTGACCCAGAAATAATGAATTTGTCACTTCTGCTCAGTGCTTAGCCTGGGTAGTTAGTGTGCAGAAAGGAACAGAGAGATGAGACTCTATAATAATGAATATTTCACTTCATTGCACAATGCTCTGGTGCCTAGTGAAAAACTCCTCCTGGAAAAAGTTTCAGGACTTCAAATGACTATGTTATTAATGCTATATATATAAAAAAATATTTCCATCTATGTGTGTTAGCCAGCAAGATTTTAAATATATTCCTGATGCTCCAAATGTAATTAGCTATTTGCAGTACAGTCTTAATGCAATGTGTCTACACGTTGTGCTAGTTTCCTGTCACTTTACTTAAATGTCAATGTTATTTTTGAAATAATTCTGGATCGTTTGCTATTAATTTGCAATGTAAAGCCTAAACAAACACTTCTGCTTTGTTCACACGTACACACACAATCAAAGTACTATACATACACCAACAAGCTCTTACACATTTACGCCCATTAAGACAATCACAAACCAATTCCAAAGTCCCTCTAGAAAAAAACCTGATTATCAAACTGAGCGAGTGAACAAACCAAAATAACACTATCATAATACCACTATTTAACTGAGGTATCACAGCACTTTCAATTACAAAGCTGCCGCATTTCTTTCCTTCTATTGTTGATGTTGAGCACAACTGAACCCGCATCAAGCCACCATTAAAAACACCAACTGATTAAAAACCATTTAATTTGATAGCTAAAACGGTGCTTCCCCATTTTCAGACGAGCCATTCATCACGACGCCAGACGCACAAATGCCAAAAAACAATTTGACTCCAAATGTTATAAGCGTTGAATCACGCTGCGAGACATGCTAAAGCTAATTTGCCAGACAAATTAGTTGGCTCGATTCAAACTTCATTGGCGAAGTTATAAAATCTCGTATGGAGAGGAAAGTGCTCCTGCCGTACATTTATAGTAATTGTTTCATCGGAACCCCGCTGTGGAGGGCATTTTAGACGCCCACCCCCCATGCCATTTTTTAAACACTGCGACTGTCAAATGGCTTGGCTCAGGATCCCAAACATTGCAAAGACAGCTCCTCCATTCCTTTTCACTACTGGAGTCCATCTTCCCTGCGATGCCAACACATGCCGAACTGGTTGTCGTCCAGTATTTTTAGGCAAAGATGCTCCATTAAAACGTGCTAAAACACGAGTTAAAACATCAGAATTAGTTCTATACAAAGATCTTTGGGCAACTTGAGAAAGCAGGATGAAACAGAAAAATATTTTGAGTTCAACTAAACAAACAGAAATTGTTGCGTTAAAGTGACACATAGCTTCTCCAGCTGTTTAGATGCAAAACAGACCCTATTTTGAGATTGTAAAAGTGATCTTTGTGCGTTCATATCTTCCAGTAAATTAATTATTGAGCAGAACAGGATTGGAGGTGTTCTTTAAAGCTTGTTCCGTGGCTTAAGTAAAGCTTCTAAAACAGCATTCAGCAGACATTTCACTGACTTTGCAATCATGTGCTTCAGATGTTGAGTTGATTGGGTTTCTCTTTTCCACTTAGATTTGTTTCAAGGGTTGACGTGACAACAAACAGCATCGGACCCTCGCGGCTAGGCATATGCCGGTAACGCGGAGGGAAGCCGTACGTCATTGATTTACACATACCACCCACATTGCAAAGATACAAAGCCGGTTGGAAATCATTTCTGAATAAACCCTATAATCACATAATGAAAATTAATAACTGTTCAGTGATTCTTACTGTAATGCAGACTGGTTGGCCACTGCCCTCAGCAAATTCTATTCTACGATACCTTCAAAATGATGCTAAACTACAGTATCCTATTTTGCCTGCCAGAAGCAAAACTGCATCGGTGGTAGAGACAATGATGTTAACTTACTACCGACGCTTTCATACCAATTGTGGTGATTATAACCTGAGGACAAACTCTAACTGGACTTAAATGTAAATGCTCAGAAATGTCAAACATCCTAAAAGATTGTGTTCAAGGTTTGGTGACTTTGGTGGGCAAGTCAGCACTATTTGTTCTTTGTTGGAGTTTAAACTTGCTTGGCATGGCATCAGTGCCTGCTTATGCTCAGCCTCCTGTTGGAAAAGCTGTTTTTTTCTCTATGAAAATCTTAGTTAGTTGCACTTTGGCATTTGGATTTTTTCTCTGCCCAAATCTGCTTTATTATACATCATTTTAAACCTGAGTTAGCATTTGCTTTACTGGACAGATGTGTCCCTTTTATCATTGTTTAGTCACACAGTCACTGTGATGGCTGCTACCATGGAAACCAATCTGATCCACTTAAAATCCATGACTCCAATTCACACACACAAATACACACTTAGGCTACATACCAACATACACATTTTTTTTCTATTCATCAAAGTAAAGAATATAAGTAACTGTCAAAGGTTTCCATTTTAGTGTTCAAGGCTATGATGATATGTTTGTGGCGAGGGTGTGTGTGTTCACATAACAGACTGAAGCACTCTAAAGCCTAAAGCAATGCTATTGTATCGGCTATTGGATTAATTGAGCGCATGCTAATAGACATACGCTAACCCTTGCCAAGGTCTTACACTGACAGACGCACACTCTCCCACTTTCTCTCAAACACATGACATACTCACACACACATACACACATGCACACACACACACACACACACACTCTCACACACACACACACACACACACACACACACACACACACACACACACACACACACACACACACACACACTGCCAAAATGCCTGATTTCAAGGCTATGTGCTTGGCTAATTGTGTGCAGTCTGCTCTCTGTTTATCAAATGTTACTTTGTGCTCAAGGCCACATCTCTTTCCATCAAACAAATGTCGTTATTCCAAACAAAAATTGTACAATCCACATGTTTTGTCTCAAAGAAAGCAACAGTAACACACAAAAGGATGCATACTTTTATCCATCTAAACTAGGCAGTTTAATATGATGTAACAATGCACTTTATTATTGTCATTAATATTATTGTTAGGCTTACATATATACTCCGGTTAACATTGGTTAATGTGTTGTTGGTGGATATTTCTTTAAATTAAAAGTCTTATCAAGATCTAACGAGATCCCACAGTTTTCTGACATGAATGTATGTTAGATTGCCTATTGTAATCTACATTCAGATGAAATGTTCTCCAACTAACATAACTGGAGTCCTACAACGCAGCACTATCACCTGCACTCAAAGCCAACAACAGATCCGGGTGATAGTTCATAATAATTTATAACTTGTCTTTGAATGGAATCATCTTGTGAACTTTTAGCTCCATTTCCCCAGAATAAAATAGTGCTTACAGATAGTATATATATAATAATGGTGGAGAATAAGCTTCAATTGGAAGCCAAATGGTGGTTAAAATAAACTGAGCAGGATTTTCTTCATTGTAGCTTCATTGTTTTACCTACTGCATACCTACACACAACAAGTATGCCTATGGGAAGACCCCAATCTAGTTAAATCAAACTATTGTCTCAAACTGATCACTCTGAAACTTTTCTCTATAATTTCACTTGATACTGTTATGTTCATTTTGCACTAAAGCTCTTGGTAAAATGAGAAAATACTCAGTACATTTCATTTGTCACTATTTAGTTCACACAGGAGTATACAAACGACAGTAGAACTTTATTTCACACTATGATGGCTGTGTAATTAATCATCGGTTCATGTACGTCCCCACAGAGTTGAAGGGCCTATACTGCACATAATGCTCAACCCTCTTAAGTGCCGTAGATAAGCTGAGTGGATAAACACTGACCTAAAGTTTTTAAAGTTTAGTTTCTTTCTTGTGACATCTTCAAAGTGAATGTTTAAGCTATTCCTTCAGTTTTTCAGTAGGACTTTTGGGGCTTTTGTTATTAAAATAATGACTTAATTCAAGCAGTGACTTCACGCAGAGGCTCTGGTTTAGGGCCCCCCTGAGCCCTTGCGCTCCTTGGCCCCATGGCCTGTTAGAAAATCCACACATGTTGGGACTAAAATCAAAAAATGCATTTGTAAAATTCATTGTAGTTTGAGAGTAATTTCTAAACCTTCAAAGTAATTTTCCATCTCTTTCTTTTTATCTTGCATTTTTTTCACTTGAGTCTTAAGCACCTAAAATGACTTAATTACATATCAAGTCATGGAAATAGGAAAATATGGAAAAATATTATTAAAATAATAAGAACCTCCAGTTGAGGTTTTGCAATATATGCTGACACTGGTCCCCAGCCAAGTCCCTACTGACTGAGCTACAGCCACTCACAAGGTAGTGATGCTATATGAAAAGTGATATTAATAATATAATGGAATGCATGGACTGTAGAGCTGGGCTGTGGCAGATGACTCTGAAGTAGTTGAGATTTGATTGAAATTTGTTGCGGATATTGCACATTATAAATAATCTTTGTATCGTCTATGGAGAAAAAAACTAATTGAAACAGTCTTTTTTATATTCAGTGTTAAGTATGCCGGTGGACGCCTTTGGGTTATGGGGGGGAAACACTGACTGTAGTAGCAGTTCGGAGTATTCGGCCTTCTTGGAGACTCTGAATGGAGCCCTGCAGGGGGCTACAGTAGGGGACTCCGTAGTCTTGCTGGGAGACTTCAACTTACACGTGGGAAACACCTGGGAGACACCTGGAGAGGCGTGATTGGGAGGAAAGGCCTCCCTGATCAAAACCTGAACGGTCGTTTGTTGTTGGACTTCTGTGCTAGTCATGGAATGGCCATATCAAACACCATGTTCGAACATAAGGATGCTCATAAGTGAATGTGGTAACAGAGCACCCTATGCCAAAGGTTAATGATCGATTTTGTGATCGTATCATCTGATCTGAGGCCGCATGTTTTGGACACTCGGGTGAAGAGAGGGGTGGAGCTGTCAACTGATCAGCTGAGTTGGATCAAGGGGTGGGGGAAGACTCTGGACGGACCTGGTAAGCCCAAACGGGTAGTGCGGGTGAACTGGGAACGTCTGGAAGAAGCCCCTTTCCGTGGGAACTTCAACTCACACCACCGGCTGAGCTTTTCAGACATCCCTGTGGAGGTTGGGGGCATTGAGCCTGAGTGGGCGATGTTCAATACCGCTATTGCTGAAGCTGCGGTGAGGAGCTGTGGTCTCAAGGGTGGTACCCTGCTGACTTCGACTGAGAACATTATCGGGTGGTGGAAGGAGCACTTTGAGGAAATCCTGAATCCAACTAACATGCCCTCTATGGTAGAGGCAGAGCTGGAAGCTGATGGGGGACCATCGTCAATTTCCCTGATGGATGTCACTGAGGAGGTCCACAGTGGCAAAGCCTCAGGGGTTGATGAGATCCGTCCAGAAATGCTGAAGGCTTTGGGTGTTGGGGGGCTGTCTTGGTTGACACGCCTCGTCAACATTGCGTGGAAGTCTGGGACAGTGTCTAGGGGGTGCCAGACTGGGGTGGTGGTTCCCCTATTCAAAAGGGGGACCAGAGAGTGTGTGCCAACTACAGGGGTATCACACTTCTCAGCTTCCCTCCAAGGTGCTGGAAAGGAGGGTTCGGCCGATAGTCGAACCTCTGATGGAAGAGGAACAATGCGGACCAACTCTTCCCTCTCGCAAGGATCCTGGAGGGGGCCTGTCTTCATGTGTTTTGTGGATCTGGAGAAGGACGTATGACCGGGTCCCTCAGGTGATACTGTGGGAGGTGCTGTCGGAGTATAAGGTGAGGGGGTCACTTCTGAGGTCCATCCTATCCCTGTACGCCCAAATCGAGAGTTGTGTCCGGATACTTGGCAGTAAGTCTGACTCGTTCCCAGTGGATATCCTGTTTGTGATTTTCATGGACAGGATATTAAGGCATAGTCGTGAAGGAGAGGGCTTGCAGTTCGGTGGCCTGAGGATCTCATTCCTGCTCTTTGCAGATGATGTGGTCCTGATGGCATCATCGGTCCGTGACCTTCAGCAGTTACTGGATCGGTTCATAGCCGAGTGTGAAGCGGTTGGGATGAGGATCAGCACCTCAAAATCTGAGGCCATGGCTCTGAGCAGGAAACTGGTGGATTGCCTACTCCGGGTAGGGAATGAGCCCTTACCCCAAGTGAAGGAGGTCAAGTACCTCGGGGTCTTGTTCGCGAGTGAGGGGACGATGGAGCGAGAGATTGGCCAGAGAATCAAAGCAGAAGGCAAAGCTCTCGATCTACTGGTTGATCTTTGTTCCTACCCTCACCTATGGTCATGAAGGCTGGGTCATGACCGGAAGAACGAGATCGCGGGTATGAGCGGCCAAAATGGGTTTTCTCAAGTGGGTGGCTGGCGTCTCCCTTAGAGATAGGGTGAGAAGCTCAGCCATCCGTATGAATGGATGGATGTTGCAAGTAAATTAAGTCACAAGTGGTTGGTGATAAAGTCAAGTTACACTCTGTCTCGAAAAATTGTTTCATGATTTCCAGTGCTCTGTAGCACGTGTGTAATCCCAGTGGAAAATTTAAGTATTGATCCCCCCACAGTTGAAATAACTTCCCCACACATTACTTCAGAAACATACAGTAGCACTCTTACTCTCACTTTAACAGAAACCAACCATATCCATGAATTCCATACCTACCATGGTGATTGTAGCAACTGATACTGATCTATATATTTTTTTTTACAGGAAATCAAAATCTGACATGTTTATTTGGAATTATTTTCACACCTAACCTCTATAAAAAAGACCTTCACACAACAACCAAAGTACAGCCATTTCTCCTCCGGAATGCAGAAGTCTCTGGTGTGGTTGTGCGAGTAGTCTACTTTGTTTCACTCACTAACATTGAGCTATCCCTGCTGATATCGTATTATGCTTCTGACACACAGAGCCTTGAAGAATCACACTAGGTTCTCATGTATCCTTTTCGATTTGCTTTTGAACTGATGTTGTGTTTGTTCAATGGCCCAAAATAAATTAGAGATAGAAATGGAGATAAGGTAGAGAGAATGATACAGCATGCATGACAGTGAAAAAAAAATCACTTTTAGAGATTTTTCTTTAAGACTCTTGACAAGACCACGGCTCTAAGGTCAAACCAGATAAAAAAGTTTCAAACACCTATTGGGTCTGTTTTTCAAAGCCCAGATATGCATACAGTTTAAGCAAGTGTCAGTGTCAGAGATGTATTAAAGTTTATTGGTCACATACTATTTCCAAAATTGGACAGCATTGTGCGAGTACCTCAACAATGCAGCAAAAGCACACCAATATCTGAAGTGTGCAGAAAGAAAATGAAATGGTCTTCAATATTGTGTCAGTGCAGAGAAGTGCGCTGTTGTGATATAAAAATAATATTTTACTGCTGTATGAATGGCAAAGAAACTCTTTAAAACATCAGCGGCTTTATTTCCTCTCCGGCTGACCTACTGTATTGTCTTCTGTCCTTGTTCATTCACAGATCATGAACTCAGCCCTAACACACTGGAAACTCATTTCCTGTCTCCACAGGTCGTCTACTCCTCTTGACTCCCCTGCCCGATCCAACAACACAGAACCTCAGTGATTGAGAATGAGAGACTGAGCTTGTATTAGGCAGAACCTTTTCATTTACCGCTGCTTTCCTTAGGGTGAAGGTACATCATATTCAACCTTCAAATAAATAAATTATAATGATGTATACCATTGTTATATCCCCTACAAACAGTCAACGTAGGTTGCTTTGGTCCATGAGGGCAATCATTTTCTAAACTTAGCTCCTTAAAATGTCAGTCTTGGTTCATTTGGCAACACCTGTGGTTACTGCTGATAACAACATGTGCAGTTTAGAACTACAGCAAACTTTGTTAAAAATACAGCAGAAGAGCAGCTGGTATATCTGTTTACAGTGCAGCCAGACAACCTCATGTTGCTTTAATAAAGACGTCAGTCAGAAGTGATTGCAACTACGATCTGACTTCAGGCTGCACACAGCGTGAGTCGTTCTCCACACAACAGCAGGAGACAGTAAAGTTTGTTACCTTGCTGAGGAGTTGGAAGCCTGCCCCCTGCATCTTGTTCCTTCAGGCTATTCCCTTGCAAGAATTTAAAATGATCCTCTGATGAAGAAATTGTATTGTTTTGGAGACACATTTCTGATGAAGCTGCTGTCAGTGCTAACCATGGTGACAAACAGTCACATTGCTTCATGTAGCTATTTCACCAGTTGAATGCTGTTGATGCATGCTATTCCTGTGAATTCTTTGTGTTTAGGTAGGAAATCTGAATCAAGCATGGGAATGGCAGACCCCCCCACTACTAGTGAACACTAGTGTACAGAGATATAATTACTGACTCAATATGTAATCACAAACCTTTACAGGTGTGTAGCTGAGATCAAAATGAAGGAGTTAGAGGATGGGCGTGGTCCGATCAAGGGGGCCGGAAGTGGGGAAGGGGCCGTTGGACCCCCCACTTTATGTCCTTGGCCTGATTTTTCAACGCGGCTGAAGTGATCCCATTGCAAGATGGTTTTCAATATGCAGCTGATGTTTTGGTTGGAGTGGGTTTGTTTATTGGTAAGTTGGGATCAGACAACTTGACTAAAACATGACGGGTAGATATTATTTAAATGTCTTTTTTTATATTCATACCCATTCTCATCAATTATTTTCAGAATAGAAAATTAATTACGGAAAAGTAAAAATGGGAATTAAACAGCCGCTCCAGCAAACCGATAGCAATCTCTAGACTTGTCACTAATCTAATCATTACAGAAATCATGAATGAGAGGCATTTCTGCTCCAAGTCCCGATCCAAGTGAAGTAATCTGTCAATAACTGACTCTTCCTAGCATAAAACAATATTGTAAATCTATGTGCAGCTTCCGTGAAAACACTTAATTATGTTGAAACAAGGGCAAACTATTTAAGCAGGCTATATATACATTATAGTATAATCTACATTTTAGAAAAGATGTGAAATCAAGTACGCCCAAATTTTGCTACAGTACGACTTTTGGGTGGTTAACAATTGTGGTTTAATTTCAGATAAATCAGAGGGTGTGTGTGTGTGTGTTTGTGTGTGTGTGTGTGTGTTCTGCACCGTGATGTTTGGTGGTAGTCTGGCTCAACATCAAGTTCAGGCAAGGTATATAATAAGTCAATATGAGAAGAAATGTAGCACCAATATTGGTTTTTACACTTCCTCACTGTGTAACATTAACCTTGGTCAATATCTTCAGTTTCTGAATATGCTTCCTGGTCTGTTGTTAACAGCAAGCAAAGCCTACAATTCTCTCTCGCCTATAATTCTTATGTTCCGTTTAACATCTTTGTAACTTCAGAATAGCTAGCTACTAATTAGATTGCTTGCTTGATGTGAAGGTGCTGCAGTGCTCCCTGCATGTCCTCTCCTGCTCACGCTTCTCAGCCATTTCGTGCCCGAGGCTCAGTTATTAGCTTTCATCACCCCAGGATTGCAAGTGCTAAGTTGTCATGTTAATTTGAGAGTGGCATATTTAATTTCTATTTTTACAAATAGAAAATAAGTGCTACATGAGTTATAAAGGCAATATAAATATTTATGTTTTAATACCTCAACAAAATCAGTCCCCATGGGCACCAAACATAAACTGATCAGTGGTTAACAGGTGCACTGAGCTGAACCATTGCATTATGCTTTATGATGGAGCTTTTTTAGATGATGATGATACAATGGGCACACACACACACACACACACACACACACACACAAGCCATCTATTACAGCCCCGTGGAGAGGTTAGCGAGTCTTCACACATGCATGCAGTGGACAACAGTAGTATCCTGCAGAGTGGTCATTCACCTACACACAATTCTGTCCTGATTCTTCACTTCCACTACATTTGCCAGTGTTTAGCAAGCTGTCTTGAAACCAATAACAGTATAAGAGCAATACATTATGAGAGATGTGCAGTTCAACAGCCTTTAGGGATTGATTGAATGTTACACTCTTGTCAGAGTGTCTAACGTTACTATAACTCGACAGTGGCTGCAGCTGCACAGAGTGTAGGTAAACATGTGCTCACACAGAACCTCTCTGAATATAATACAACTCTGTAATAACTAACGTTAAGTTAGGGTTAAAATATATCTCTATATATATATATGTAACCTATCACATCAACATCATCATCAAAAAGACATTTTAAAGTATAAAAACCCAGTGTGAGGCTGAGCCTACAGTTCCCTCGTATGACAGTCCTGTTACTTGACAATATTGCCTGTTTCAGTGTGTTTGCACTGTGTCTTGGATATACATATATATATATATCTTGCGTATTAGGAAAATGCAATGCTTTTTAATTCAGTGGACTTTTTAATGCTGACTGCACACTCGCTGCCTCCGGAGTGACGAATCCACTCTCTACTCAGCAGGTCAAACTCTCAGCTGAGCAGACACACACACACACACACACACACACACACACACACACAAACACACACATACACACACACACAAACACACCTACACACACACACACACCTACACACAAACACACATGCACACACACCTACACACACACACCTACACACACACACACACACCCCTACACACATACACATTCACACATACACACACACACACACACACACACACCTACACACACACACACACACACACCCCTACACACATACACATACACACATACACACACACACACACACACACCTACACACACACACACAGCACACGCACACACACACACACACACACACACACACACACACACACACACACACACACACACACCAGCCTCCCTTCACTGAAAAAGTATTTTATTTTCTTCTCGTCGATTCAACAAATCATTAAAATTGAAACATCGAAATAATGTGTTTTACAAATATCTGTGTTGGATCTATAAAACATGGACAGGCAGCCAGAGAGCCGTGTCACTTTTCCATAAGCACCTGCCAGTCAAACAGCCAACTACTGTGTGTGTGTGTGTGTGTGTGTGTGTGTGTGTGTGTGTGTGTGTGTGTGTGTGTGTGTGTGTGTGTGTGTGTGTATGTGTGAGCACCGGATTCTTCACTCGTTGTATTAAACAGTGAGCAGGTTGTCCTGGTGGAGCGGATACTACGCTGCGTTCACAGTGCTAAGTGGAAGTGGGAAACGTCACACCCTAAGTGTGTCTGTTGAACTGCACTCTGTCACAGCTTATTGTACTTGTACTGCTGTTGCTACCGAGTGCGGTCTAAAACAGCTTAACGGAACTTTGTCACTGGTGTCAGTTTTCTTTACTACCAATCACGGGAATATAATATACATAGAAAGTTTCCTGAAGGCAACATGATTGATTGATTAAAATTATATATGAAAGTAAAAAATAATAAACAATTTTTTCAAAATAATTACAGAACTGAATCAAATGTTAACCAATGTTGCCTGTTGGCAAAATGCTACCTCAGTCCAAAGCAGGGGCATTAGTTTTCTCCGGCTGTACCAAACTCGCACCAAATCATGACTCCTAAACCTGGGTACAAAACAAACCATGACTTCTGTTTACCCTTACACCCTTAGTGTGTATGCATAGATCAGTGATTTACTGTAGTCTGGAGATGTAACACTTTTAATACAAACTAAACAAAACAAACATATTTACAATATCTCTCTCTCTAACCTAAGAAATGCAAGTAGGCTAATAAGTACACGTTTTTCATCCAACTTCCTGGTCAAGCCGTGCTCAACAGCGATTGGCTGATCAGACAAAAGGTCAGTGGAGATCGGGGTCAAAGCTCATCAAATTTGAACTTTCAGTGCACATTTGTGCGGTGCCGCCACAACACATCTCATATACACACAAAATAATTCTAAACATGGTCCTAAGCACTTTAAGGGAGCAGCCTAACTTCAGCTGACCCTTACATTTAGATTGTATGTATCACTAATGGAATGGAATCCATTCTGAAAAAGTTACAAAACTATTGCAACTCATGCAAAATTATAGTAATATTAAACATGTTTGGAGTAAGAGAAGATGTGAAAGCATAAAAGTGTGGTAAAGGTGAGAGAAAGACTAATACTCGAACAAAGGAAAGGGAGGTTAGAGGCGGCGAGTAGGGAGAGGATATCCTCATCTTTGCTTGGCAAACAGATGAGAGAGTGACAGACAGAGTGATAGATTATAGAAAGAGAAAAATAGAGTCAGACGAGTACTGCCATCCTGCCTTTGCTCAGCAAACACAGAACAGCAGCTCAGGGGTTTTAGGAGGAGAGGAACGGAGAGACAGGGAAATATAGATAAATGGAGGAGAGCAAGAGAAAACAATGAAGCACAAGTGAACAGGAAGAGTGAGACGTTTAAGGACAGAATGAGAGATCAGTGTGTGAGGGGAGGCAGAGAGCGACAGTGCCGAGGGCTTGTTGAACAGGCTCCTTTTATGCAGAGGCACGGCTGCCTGACAGACAGCTCTGATATGGAGCATTAACACACACACACACACACACACACACACACACACACACACACACACACACACACACACACACTATACACACACACAATACACACTCAACTAGTGATAGGGTGTATTACATATTACAAGCTGTTAAGTCTGGAGTCAGAGCAGATGTTTATTCATGGCAAGCACAGGAGGAGAATGTCAGGGCATACCTGCTGCTTAGCGTGCATGCATGCCCCCCCCCCCCACACACACACACACACACACAAACACATGCAAGCTCGTTGCGTGTATATGGTGTTGATGTATATGTACATTTATAAAACGGACATGTCAAATCAAGCAATCTGATTGGTTCTTAGCCGTGATATAATGAGCGTATATCACGGGTAGAATTGTAGTAACTTTTCACAACAAGTCAGTATCCCTCCACGTCTGAGAAAAAGCTACAACCGTTACAGCTGTTAAATTACATCCGTTAAGAAACAAACTTACAAAGCTTTACTATGTAAATAAGAACAGAGTTCCATTCGTTAGTTTGATTTTATTATAAATAATATCAGCGTGAAATGACAATAATCAAACACGTACTATACAGGCTGAAACACAGACGTGTTTACAGTTCAATCTGGTCCCGGGTTCCGGTCGCACATGCGCCAATACAAGGGACCGTCCATTTAGTATAGTACAATGGTCTCTACTCTGGAAGAGTGGATTGATCTAAACGAACAGAACACCGCGCTAGCTGTTAGTGTTGTTGCAAAGCAACCACCTCGCACTATGTTTTGTGCAGAAGGCAACAGAAGGACTATTTTATTTTGAACATCATTATTTAAGAATAAAAACTATTTAAATTGGAGTGTGTATTTTTCTTTCATATTGCCACACTTGGTAACCGTTTTATAAAAGCAATAGCTCACTTCAGACCGTGATATATGGTCATTATATCACAGTTAAGGGGGATGTACCACGCCCCTTAACTGTGATATAATGACCATATACCACGGCCTGTCGTCAGCTGCTGCTTAAGTATACGGGGTTACAGCGGGAAGCAGATTAGGAGTCATTGCTCAAGGGCAATTTAGCAGTAGGTAACAACCTTCTTTAAAGAATATTTAAACTTTTCGCAGCAGTTGACATACAAAACAGACCTCATAGATAAACCAATGGAGTTTTTTCTAATTACATGTATATCTCGCTCCGAGAGCTCTAAAGTCACACGAAAATCACCATATTAGCATGCCAACAATGTCATTGTGTCACTATTTAGTATGTAGTGTTACAGACAAGTCAGGTCTATTACGATTATGTACATAAAGGTGCATAGAGGTGCATAATGCAAAACAAAACATCCAATGCTCCAAATTATGTGAGATTTTCCACTGACTACAGACTAAAGTTAAAGATAATGTTGTTGAAACACAAACGCACACACTGCAGCTTGAATGAATTAAGTTTTTCCAATTTATGGCAATTTTGAATGAATTCAGCGACTATCACTAACAAAGTGTTGTGAATTATGTAGCGTTCTGATACGCTCCTCTGACTGGCTTCTGGTCCATGGGCATTCCAGGATTTTGAGCCGTGTTCAATGACAACATGACTAACAAAACACAATTTTTCAGAAACAAAGCTGAAAGAATTCAAAGTGGTTTCCAAAACATAAACCTTTATGATTGTGACATTATCCAGGATAGTTTAATGTAAAGTAACATTAGGAATACAGGTAAATAAAAAAAATATTGAAATAAGAATATAGAATGGGGGAAAACAGAATCAGTGGCCCCTCCCACTTCGCATCATGATGCATTTTTTGAAGAATTTCAGATTTGCAATCATGCGTCACAGTTTTTGGATTTTGACAACTGTAACCCATTGCTGCTTTTCAAGCAAACAGGAATAACATTTACTCATTGTCATTCAGGTATTTGCTTATAATGGTTGGTAATCATATTGTATTGTTTTGCCCCCCCCCCCCCCCCACACACACACACACACACACACACACACACACACACACACACACACAAAATGCTGCTGAGAGGAGAAAACTTCTGATTGCGCTTCAGTGCTCTGCTGGTATTGCCAAATTGCCACCTTTACCCCTCTCCCCACTTGTCTCGGCTGCTCTCTATCTTCTCTTCTGTGTGTGTGTTTGTTATTGTCAAACAATAAATGGGCTAATGACAATCACAACAACATTTCAGGATGTAGTGCTTAAGCCCACTGAAAACATGTCAAGACAACAGAGAGGTAATCTTCAATAAATCAGTAGTTGAAGGGTGGCTGCAGTTATGTTTTGATCATGTAACAATTTCCAATCAAATATTGCTACTTTTCGACGTGCATGATCATTTTTTATTTATTTTTTGTCCCCTTTTGGCTTTCCAAACCTCTAATTCAGAGTTTAACAGCAAACAAACCAACACACTTTAAGTTGCATTATAATACTACATTTATTATGAAGTTCTGCAGACAGGCAACAGAACCGGGTCAGTAACATTAGCTGGCTTTACTTGTAAACAAGTAAAGTTATCGACTCGCTAGTTTTTAATCATCCATCCATCCATCCATCCATCCATCATCTACCGCTTATCCGGGATCGGGTCACGGGGGCAGCAGCTCCAGTAAGGAACCCCAATCTTCCCTTCTCCGGGCCACATCCTCCAGCTCCGACTGGGGGATCCTGAGGCGTTCCCAGGCCAGTGAGAAGATATAATCCTGGGTCTTCCCCGGGGTCTCCTGCCAGCTGGATGTGCCTGGAACACCTCCCTAGGGAGGCGCCCAGGTAGCATTCTTTGTAGATTCCCGAACCACCTCAACTGGTTGAGCTTCTCACCCTATCTCTAAGGGAGAAGCCAGCCACCCGTCTGAGAAAACCCATTTTGGCCGCTTGTACCCGTGATCTCGTTCTTTCGGTCATGACCCAGCCTTCATGACCATAGGTGAGGGTAGGAACGAAGATCGACCGGTATATTGAGAGCTTTGCCTTCTGGCTCAGCTCTCTTTTTGTCACAACGGTGCGGTAAAGTGACTGTAGTACCACCCCCGCTGCTCCGATTCTCCGGCCAATCTCTCGCTCCATCGTCCCCTCACTCGCAAACAAGACCCCGAGGTACTTGACCTCCTTCACTTGGGGTAAAGGCTTATTCCCTATCCAGAGTAGGTAATCCACCGGTTTCCTGCTGAGAGCCATGGCCTCAGATTTTGAGGTGCTGATCCTCATCCCAACCGCTTCACACTCGGCTGCGAAACCGATCCAGTGACTGTTGAAGGTCACAGACCGATGATGCCATAAGGACCACATCATCTGCAAAGAGCAGCGATGAGATCCTCAGGTCACCGAACTGCAACCCCTCTCCTCCACGACTACGCCTCGATATCCTATCTGAAAATCACGAACAGGATTGGTGATAAAGCGCAGCCCTGGAGTACAACATTCACTGCGAACGAGTCCGACTTACTACCGAGTATCCGGACACAACTCTCGCTTTGGGCGTGCAGGGATTGGATGGCCCTCAGAAGTGACCCCCTCACTCCTTACTCCCGCAGCACCTCCCACAGTATCACCCGGGGGACCCGGTCATACGCCTTCTCCAGATCACAAAACACATGTAGACCGGATGGGCGTACTCCCAGGCCCCCTCCAGGATCCTTGCGAGAGTGAAGAGTTGGTCCGTTGTTCCACGACCAGGATGGAATCCGCATACCGGCCGAATCCTCCTTTCCAGTACCTTGGAGTAGACTTTACCAGGGAGGCTGAGAAGTGTGATACCCCTGTAGTTGGCACACACTCTCTGGTCCCCCTTTTTAAATAGGGGAACCACCACCCTGGTCTGCCAACCCCTAGGTACTGTCCCTGACTTCCACGCAATGTTGACGAGTCGTGTCCACCAAGACAGCCCCTCAACACCCAAAGCCTTCAGCATTTCTGGACGGTTCTCATCAACACATGCGGCTTTGCCACTGTGGAGTTGTTTGACTACCTCAGTGACTTCCATCAGGGAAATTGACGATGATCCCCCATCAGCTTCCAGCTTTGCCTCTACCATAGAGGGTGTGTTAGTCGGATTCAGGAGTTCCTCAAAGTGCTCCTTCCACCGGCCAATAACCTTCTCAGTCAAAGTCTTCCAGACGTTCCCAGTTCACCCGCACTACCCGTTTGGGTTTACCAGGTCTGTCCAGAGTCTTCCCCCACCCCTTGATCCAACTCACCACCAGATGGTGATCAGTCGACAGCTCCGCCCCTCTCTTCACCCGAGTGTCCAAAACATGCGGTCTCAGATCAGATGATACGATTACAAAATCGATCATTGATGTATGGCCTAGGGTGCTCTGGTACCACGTGCACTTATGAGCATCCTTATGTTCGAACATGGTGTTTGTTATGGCCATTCCATGACTAGCACAGAAGTCCAACAACAAACGACCGTTCGGGTTTCGATCAGGGAGGCCCTTCCTCCCAATCACGCCTCTCCAGGTGTCTCCCAGGTGTTTCCCACGTGTAAGTTGAAGTCTCCCAGCAAGACTATGGAGTCCCCTACTGGAGCCCCCTACAGGGCTCCATTCAGGGTCTCCAAGAAGGCCGAATACTCCGAACTGCGGTTTGGGGCATAGGCACAAACAACAGTCAGAGTTTTCCCCCCCATAACCCGAAGGCGTATGGAGGCCACCCTCTCGTCCACCGGGGTAAACTCCAATGTAGCGGCGCTCAGCCGGGGGCTAGTGAGTATCCCCACCCCTGCCCGATGCCTCACACCTTGGGCAACTCCGGAGAAAAATAGAGTCCAACCCCTATCCAGGAGTACGGTTCCAGAGCCAAGACTGTGCGTATAGGTAAGCCCCACCAGATCCAACTGGTAGCGCTCCTTCCCACACAGAGAGACCATCACTGCCACCCGTGTGACAGCGCACCCGACCCCATCGGTTTTTCCCATGAGTGGTGGGCCCACAGGATGGATGGATGGGAGGCACCACGTAGCTTCTTCGGGCTGTGCCTGACCGGGCTCCGTGGCAAACCCAACCACCAGGCGCTCGCTGTTGGGCCCTCCCTCTGGGCCTGGCTCCAGACGGGGGTCCCGGGCTTCCTCCGGGCAGGGTCTCTCCTTTCCTTTCCCTTTTTTTTCATGAAATCGTTTTTGAACCATTCTTAGTCTAGCCCCTCGTCTGAGACCAATCTCCCTTGGGAGACCCTACCAGGAGCACTAGGCTCCAGACAACACAGCTCTCAGGTTCATAGGGACACACAAACCTCTCCACCACGATAAGGTGATGGTTCCCAGAGAGTTTTTAATCAGAAGTAATGTAATCATAACAAATTCTTGTGCAACATTACAGCTGTTCATATTAACGAGTACTATGCATATGTGAAATGCACTCTGAAACTGTAAGGGTGTTAAAATACCCATTACCACATAATGTTGCTTGAATTTTGACAGGCACTAAAGCCTGACCTTTTACCAATGGGTCAAATGTCTGGATATGTAAGAACAGTGGAACCACAATCAACCTATTTCATGTTTCAAATATTTTAAAAGTAAATGGGTAACTGTTTTGCTTTTTTAAATATAATGAAATTACATAAGATGTATGTTTTCGATTTTGAAAGATTCAAATCCTGAAAAAGCTTATGAATTTTCCAAATTTGTTCAAGTTTTCAAAATACAATCTTTCAACCAATTAGCTAAATAAATGTATATATATTTGTTTGTGTGTCTGTGTGTAGCTCTGCTGGCTCAGGGCTGACTAAGCAAATGATGATCTGAATGATGCTTAGCTTAAACACACAAGCCTAGGTACACGTTCATAGTGTATGACATGTTGACAACATTTATTTCTGATGGCAGGGTGAAAAAAATAAATGGAGACACATAATCCAATTCATATAATATGAAACATTAAACCAAATTTAGGCAAATCCTGAGAGATGGAAAGATGAGAGGTTGTAGATGATACACAGTACAGTACTGGAATCTACTGACAAGTTAGATGATGGATGAATTTTAGATTCTGTATTTGTCAACTCAGCTGGGTATAAGTAATATTATTATTTTTTCCTCTTTTAGAAATCTATAATCCATACCTCTCACTCAATCTTTCTCTGCTCTCCTATCCCATCTCATGCTCTATTCCTTTTGCCATCTCGGTCTTTCTCCCTCTGTCTCCATCATTTATATGCTCTGGATTCTGTACTTTTCACTGTTGATGAAATAAAGTAGTTTTGCTGACTCCACGTTTCCACTTCCCCAAAAATGTAGTAGATTTAAACAGCTCAACAAAATTCCAAATTGTTTCATTATTGTAAAGTTAATGAGATACAGTACAGTACCACTGGCTGAAAAATACGAAAGTTTTAATTCAATTTTATATTGCAAGTATTCAATTCTTTCCAATGCTAAAGTGTTGACCCTTCCTTGGAGTAGAGGCAGAGGGGTATGACATGCAACTGTGATCCAAAGGCTGGAATTGAACTGTGGTAATGTGGCATGCACTGAAACCACTAGGCACTTTGGAGTTTATTACTTATAATAATAATATGACAACAATACTAACCTTGTACAGGCAATCCACAGTTTTCTCTACACTCATTGTGGTCTGAAAAGGCTCAATTAGCATTTGCTACGATCAGGGGCACCATCAGTGAGTGTAGACCACTGAATGAATTGCTGATTGGCCTCACGGAGTCACAATAGTTGACTAAAATCTTAAAAACTCTAAATTTCAATGTCATTTTTAATGTCCCATTTCAGGTAATGAGCTACAGATGTGTTACATTTTTTTTACAAAACATATTAAGCTGATCCTTTCAAATTTCCGCCAATGGTTAATACTTTCTTTTTTGAGTCTCAAGCAACTTCCTAATATAATAATCAATCTGTGCAACACGCTCACAGTGCTGGAATTTAACTCTTGAAGTCTACCTTGTGGCTGCTCACCTGCTCAGTAGTGATGGGGGGGGTCGACCTGCGGTTCTGGTGGGTTCGGGTGAGCTTACTAACTACTAAAACTGCCAAAGCACAGGATACAAGCTCAACACACCTCTGTCTTAACACCTTCACTTTTCTTAACTTTGGGATGTATCAGTGAAATCCCCACACAAGCTGCTGACAAGCACACTTGGTTAAAAAAATATTTTGAATAAATATATGCCGCTTACACAGATTGCTTCATTTACAGATCAGTTTAAGATTCTCAATTTGACATTCAGAGCATTAATATATATATTAATATCACACCACTATGAAAAGATATAGTGGTTTTACATAACAATAGTTTATTTGAGGTTTTTCAATCTGGATTTAGAGTTCATCATAGCACAGAGACAGTACTGGTGAAAGTTACCAATGACCTTCTATTGGCATCAGACAAAGGACTGTTCTTGTCTTGTGTTACGACCCGGCTCGGCGAGGGAAAAGGGAGTAACATACACCAGATGTTTATGGTAAAATAAGATATATTTATTGATGTAATATGGACAATTGGCAAACAATTGCTTTTAAAGACACAAAATAGAACAAAAGGAGGGCTCTTGAGAGCAACGAGAACACGAGAGCAATGAGGCGTCAAAGCCAAACTAACAAAAAATAAGCCCCAATTTAAACCAATATCTCTTATCTCTAAACAGCTTGTTCACCAAGCTGACGATCAAAGTATCACAAACTAAAGAATGTGAACAGCTTGCACGAAATACGAAACAAGTACCATGTTCAGTATCCAATAAACAACATTCAAGCTACTCTGTATACGAGTGCTACAGTCTCAGACCCAAACAGAATGCATATGGCTGACAACCCCAGCAGCCCAGACTGTCGAGCTGGCCAGGCAGTTGTAGCTTTTGGTCTCTCCAGCGTCCCTTGGATCGGTGGACCGGAACTGGTACACGCCAATCACAACTCGGTCGTCATCAAGTTGGAAGGAAGGTATCATTGTAGCCAATCAAGGGCCGGGGATCACACATCATAATCTGCATACCTAATAGAGAAACCAGGTGCAGACATCCACATAATAACCCCCACAGATACCTAAGGCAGACGGGATTGGCCGTGGCCGTAACATATTGTTAGACCTTAGTGCTGCTACAGAGACTGGAACATTTCATTGGCATGAAAGAAACCGCACTAAGCTGATTTAAGTTCTATTTATATGAGTGATCTCAGTTTGTACGTGTATACGATAAATCATCCATGACAGCCAAAGTCAGTCATGGAGTCCCGCAAGGTTCTGTACTTTGACCTATTATATTCGCCTTAGAAATGCTTCCTTTGGGAAATATTATAAGGAAGCACTCTATAAACTTTCGTTGTTATGCGGATGATACTCAATTATATCTATCAATCAAGCCAGAAGAAATCAATCAATTAGCTAAACTTCAAGCATGCTTTAAGGATATAAAAATGTGGATCTCTATCAACTTTTTGATGTTAAACACAGACAAAACTGAAGTTATTGTACTTGGGCCCCAAACACCTCCAAAATTCTTTTTCAAATGACGGTAACTCTGGATGGCATTAACTTTGCATCCAGCACCACCGTAAGGAATCTTGACATCATCTTTGATCAAGATATGTCTTTTAACTCCCACATAAAACTCATTTCAAGGACTGCCTTCTTTCATCTACGTAACATAGCAAAAAAAAAGCACTTCACTTGGCAATTACTTCAAGGCTGGGTTACCACAACTCCTTGTCCCAGAAAATCCCTTAAGACTCTTGTTGCGGCACGTGTATTGACAAGAACTAGGAAACAAGATCATATTATTCCTGTATTATCTGCTCTGCACTGGCTCCTGGTCAAATCCAGAATATCATTTGAAATCCTTCTCCTGAAGCTAAAGATTCATTAATGGTCAGGCTGCTGTTTATCTTAAAGATCTCAGAGTACCTTATAACCCAACTAAAGCATTGCGCTCCCAGAATGCAGGGTTACTTGTGGTTCCTAGAGTCTCTAAAAGTACAATGGGAGCCAGAGCCTTCAGCTATCAAGCTCCTCCCCAGTGGAACCAGCTTCCAGTTTGTGTTCGAGAGGCAGACACCCTCTCCACATTTAACAGCAGGCTAAAGACTTTCCTCTTTGATAAAGCTTATAGTTAGGGCTGGCTCAGGCTTATCTTGGTTCAGCCCCTAGCTATGCTGCTAAAAGCTTAGACAGCTGTGGGACTTCTCTCCTCTCTCCTCTCCCTCTCTATCCTTCTCTTCCTCTCTCCCCCTTCTCTTCATATCTCCTCCGCTCCCTCTTTTTCTGTATGCATTTATGTAAATGTATGTTACTAACTCAGTATCTGGGGCATCATCCCTCCCTGACCAGTATTTTGAAGTTCAATAATGTTTCAGGTTTACAGCGTTATGTACTACATAAAATACATACACACTGTTACTTTGAGTATTTTGCTCCACGCAAAAAAAACAAACAAAAAAGTGACAAAGTATAAACCATAAAAGTACTTTTTATAAGATTATAAGGCAATATACTGCATAGCATTATACAATCCTCTTTAGAAGATTCGTACGGCTCTGAAGTTTATCACAGCAGCAATTATTTGCTCCTCTATCTTGTCATGTTAGCTGATGTAGGTCAATGTTGCTGTACATGCTACATGGTATTATACCTGCAGTTAGATGGATTTGATTGGGCAATCCAGTGCAGTGCCAGATGAGTTTAGCCAGGATAAACCTTTTTGTTGGACTACTCTGTGTTTTGTATTTTCAGAAAAAGTTTGTTTTATGGCAGAATAAGTGACCATATAAAATACAAGGGGTTGTGTTGGTGGAGGCATGTTGTCTCAGGTATGTGTGAAAATATGAAATAAGTTACATGTGTTTGAAGGTTTAACAGACACAGCAATACTGTACAGTGGTTTAGAACACTATACAACAGATACAGTTACTGCTCTACACAGCAACAATCATTTTTGTCTTATGGTGCTGCGATCACAAGGTAAATAGAGATACAGGATTCAGATAACATAGTAACCTACAATGAATGTGACCTTGCATGTATGTGATTGGTAAATGCAGCATCTTGCTAGATGATGTTGCATCACATTATGATTAAAGTTAAGCTTGGTTCAAGTACTCAGCATTTTTTGCTAGAGCCCTCTGCATGGTCACGTCCACTGTGTCCATGGTGTGGTCGCTGCATATTTTCACACAAAGCCTTTTTCTCTAACCTGATGCGCCAAATTGTTTGTTATCACATGACTATTTGAGAAGTCATCATTGGACACTGACACAAAAAATACTTGGCAGGTGATAGGGTGAACCATCTGTCAATCAAACGAAGCCAGTTGAAATAATAATACAAAGCCTTCAGTGGGGTTCTTTGCTCTTCCTTCAATTAAGAAATGCTCTCCAGTTCTAATATATATGATGCTACTGCAGCATCTACGCTAACCTCTTAAAAGCCGCCATTTTTGTTTCTCCGTGACAAGTCACACACACCTACGCCCCTCCTGTATCAGGCATGAAGGACGCTGTCGCAATCACGGACACAAGCGTATTGCTTGAAGCCTGACAAGATGGATTTTCGATTGTCATGTGATATCCTAAGAATCTAGCTGCTGTTCAAGATAATAATTTATTTACATGGCTCAATAGAAAATAAACACACTTGTGTCATTCTTAACCCTTGTATTATGTTATGGGTCAATTTGACCCATTTCCGTTTTAGAGTTGACCAAAGTTCTGGTTAACTAATTTTCTTCCTGACATTTTGTGACTTTTCCTCATTTAGGGTGATGAACTGGGGTGTAATATCTGAACTCTTAGACGTGTAGTGGAATGTCTGTGCAGAGTTTGTATACAAAGATGATGTTTTGACCGAGACACTTTGATGTGGGTAGGTAGCTGTTCAGACCCAAAGAAAACATGTCTCTTTGATGCACTTTATTTTGATTGCATTTGTTTACATATTGACTGGCTCTGAACACCCATTTAGAACCAGGTGTGTGTGAATTAGGTAGAGGAGTTAGCTTTCTCACGCTTGTCCTTGTAAGTGTTGTAGTGTCATCTCTCTGAAACACACAATAAACAATTAGCTCCAAAAGATTTACAACTGAAGAAGCTTTATCCCATATTCTGGACTGTGATAGTGATGTAGAGGAAGAGGTTTCAGAGACTGAGGACAATACTATTGACGATCCGGATTATGAATATTCCTACGATGAAGATGATTCAGAGACTGAGGACAATACTATTGACGATCCGGATTATGAATATTCCTACGATGAAGATGATTCAGAGGACGATCCTGCAATAGTCTCTCCATCAGATGAAAACCAAGGAATGCAGCAATCCTCCACATAAGTGACATGTGCATCTAAAGATGGTAACATAAAATGGTCAACATCACCACACCAAAGCCGAGGAAGACTGTCATCTTCCAATGTTATCAAAATGACTCCAGGCCCTACAAGATTTGCTGCCATACGAGTTGATGATATGCAATCAGCATTTCAGCTCTTCATATCCCCACCAATAGAGAGGATCGTACTGGACATGACCAACTTGGAGGGGAGGCGTGTATTTCAAGAGACATGGAAGCCACTGCATCAGATTGACTTCTGGTATTAGCTGCAGTGTACAAGTCAAGGGGAGAAGCAGCTGCCAATCTATGGAGTGAAGAGAATGGAAGGCCAATCTTTCAAGCAACAATGTCTCTGGAGTCATTTCACATGATAACTCGGGTGATCCGATTTGACAACCGTGACACCAGAGCTGGTCGACGTGAAAGAAACAAACTAGCTGCAATCAGAGAAGTATGGGATAAATGGGTCAAAATTCTTCCTTTGTTGTACAATCCTGGTCCCCATGTTACTGTAGACGAGTGCCTTGTTCCATTCAAGGGGACTCTGTCCCTTCTGACACTACATACCCAACAAGCCTACCAAATATGGCATCAAAATATGGGCAGCCTGTGATGCCAAATCTAGCTATGCATGGAATATGCAAGTGTATACCGGAAAGCTACCTGGCGGAGCATCTGAGAAGAATTAGGGGATGTGTGTGGTGCTGGAGATGAGTGAAGGGCTGCAAGGTCATAACATCACATGTTACAATTTCTTCACATCCTACCGCCTTGAAGTTGAACTTCAAAAGAGAAAGCTGACAATGGTGGGAACAGTGAGAAGGAATAAGCCATAACTTCCCAGTGAAATTCTGAAGATGCAGGGAAGACCTCTGCATTCTTCAACATTTGTTTTCACTGAGAATGCAACAGTTGTTTCATACTGCCCAAAGAAACATAAGAATGTTCTTGTAATGAGCACAATGCACAACGATGCATCTCTGAGCACAAGAGACGACATGAAGCCACAGATGATCCTGGACTACAACTCCACCAAAGGAGGAGTTGATGATCTTGACAAAGTCACAGCAACGCTGCCAGCGCAAAACTGCCCATTGGCCCTTGGTGATTTTTTACAACATTGTGGATGTGTCTGCTTACAATGCATATGTCCTCTGGACTGAAATCAACCAGGAATTGAAATTGGTCCAAATTGTACAGACGTCGGCTTTTCCTGGAAGAACTTGGCAAATACATGTAACTTGTCACTCCCAAGATCCAGATGCAAGCCGATAATTCAAAAGGTTCAAGGTCCGTCATCCAACACCCTATCCAACCAACCTGCTGTTACAGATGTAAAGAAACAGAAAAGATACCAGGTCTGCTGCCCCCGAGAAGACAGTAAAACAAGTACCTCTTGTGTGAAATGCAAGAATTACATCTGCAGGAAACACATAGTTACATTCTGCCCATCATGTGGAGAGCATTAAGAATGTGAGGAGAATATCTCGAGAAAAAGTTAAATTAATTTAAAAAAGTGTGATGAGGGAAACATTTTATGTAAAGAATGGTTAAATATAGTGTTGGATTATTGGATGTTTTGAATTAAAAATGTATTGTATGTCCCTTTTCTAATAGTTCATATGATTTAAATTAAAGTTCTTATTGGTTTTACCTGGACTGTTTTGAGTGTATTTACACAGTGAGGGTCAATATGACCCTAAGCCTAATCAACGTAATTTATTTTCAACATAATACAAGGGTTAAGTGCATAGCCAATCAGAGAAGAGCACTGGAGAGCAAACAGCTTGTGTGGACTTGTAATATGTTCTTGCAGGGATAGAGTTCAACCAACATGTTGTTGTTTTAAAGCTGGTCCTTATATATTTGGATTTAAGGTGGAGTGATTTTAGTATCAGTGTATATTCATGCCAACAGACGACAGGGCCATACAATCCACAATGAGTGGGATACCAGGGAAAGGTTGCATTAGAAACAACTGTAATACTTTTATTACAGTAAAACATATATTACATGTAAAACTATTATATGAAAATTAAATCCACATTTGAAGCTTATTTTATTATTAGTCCAAAATTTAAAAATCATTGTTTTTATTATATATTATAATTTTAAATTCATTTAATTTCATTCTAATGAAAAAAGCAATTTCTTTAACTGAACCAGAATTTTAGAATGTTGATCTACTTTAAAATGTCGATGTTGCCTGTAAAAAATGAAAACAAAGTCTTCAATGTTGTTTAATGATATTTATATGTGCTTCACATTAAACATCTGTTAAACCTTGTCCAACATTTCAGCTTTTCAAGATGATATTCACCACTAAATATTTGGTCCGTCTCTGGTTATTGGCTGTCTCACACTGTGGCCTTTACTTAACTCATCACAGTGTGTGTCTACATATCTTTGGACAAACACACAAATAACTCTCTCTCTCCTTTGCTCTCTCTTATTAAGTCTTGCCCTCCCGCTCTCCACTCCCTTCTGGATGAGAGCCGGCCACAGTGGATTTCTACACCATACTGTTCAAACAAAGCGCTGAAAGAAGCAGAGCACTACAGGGAACACTTGATATTAAAACCAGTTTCAAAAGAACACTCATGTGCCAGCGTGCACACACACACATACACGCACACACACGCACACACACACACACACACACACACACACACACACACACACACACACACACACACACATAGATGCTTGAATTCCACACTAATGGGATGTTTTTTTGTAATAAAACGACCATGGGGCAGTGGGGTGTGATGACGGCGTCGGCTGCTGGGGATGAGGTGGGAGTGTCTTAAGTTGAGATCAGATAGCTGGACATCAGGTAATCAGTCTCACAATAAAAGTGTGGTGATGACCTGGTTCTGTTCTTGCAGTAGGCTGGGACCAGGGAGAGACTTGGACTCTGGAGATGTGGAGCTGGAGAGAGAGAGAGAGAGAGAGAATCTGGACTGGAGAAGGCTCTCCAGAATTTGTGTGCGGCTCCTGTTGGGTTTGGAAAGATCGCCACCTCCTCAATAAACCGTTTTGTTTTTCCAAATTCCATTTTTCCCTCCTTCATTTTACCTGGGTGAGAGCGTGTGTGGCTCACAGACCACAATACATGTTATCTCAAAATCAGACTAGAACGAGTGTTGTAATTTATCGATACAATGCTCACGTCCTACAAAAGCAGTGCTGATATTGACGCTAACAGTGGATCACCTACCAGTCAGTCATTAGAATGCGGGTTGTTTACTAATGCGAGATGATAAACAATGTTCATTAAGAAGATTGACACTTAAGTACTTCATAAATGTAAATGTTCTCTCCACTGTGAATCCACAACATACAAGTGTTTTTGTAGTAGTCCATCTACTCTATGGACCGCTGTCGCCGTCATCAGTTTATTGGCCCCGAGCAGTGGAAAATAAATCAATAACACAACAATAGTGAGGAACAGATTCATGGCGTTATGTTTTGAACACACCTGATGCACCTTACTGTTGGATCAGGTGGGATGGAGAAGTAAGAAGTGAATAATGGACAGGCAGTGGTGCCCGGAGCTCTTTATTTATTAGTATTTATTATAATTATTATTATTATACTATTATTTTAATTTTAATTATTGATATAAAAACTAATTTTTTGTAAAATTATTTGTAACTTTTTCTAAATTTCTGAATATATACATATATATAATTAATGAAAACATTTTTTTTGTTCTGAATCTGTTCATTTGATTACCAGAAAAATATTTTACAGAGCAAAAATTTCCAGAAGATTTAAATGTTCTGACAAAGGCTGTGATAAGTATAAATAATACAATTCTAAACTATCGCAAGTTTTGTCCTTGTTATGCATTATCTATAGCATGGGTCTTCAAAAGGGGGTCCGTGACCCCTTGGGGGTCTCAGAGTTACTGCAGGGGGACAGCAAGATTATTGTTTAATAATGTTTTGAAAGTTTTTAAAAATTACAGTAACATGAGTCCAACATATTATTAGTAAATATACATCTTTTAAATCTCTAGATAAATCCCAATTAATTTACACAACACTGATGATAGTCCAACTGTTAGTCATGAATCCTTGTGGGATCACGTGAGCTAGCTGACCTGTGTGAAATCCCTGACCTATCATAACGACAAACTAGTTAGCTACATATTTTTATAATAGCTTTGTATTGTATCCACTATAAAAAGTTATCTTTATACATGGCACTTTAGGCCACCCTGTCTCCTCAGTTTAATATCCAACTTAATTATATATACAGTATGTAGCAGGGGGTTTTGTAGTTATTGTTGTGTAAAATAATTAATAACTATCATTTTTGTTATTACAATTGTATAGGTGTGATCCAGTTGCTTCTTGCCTCTGAAGGAGCTGTAATGTTGTCATCGAGTCAATGACCCATACATGGACATCTCAAGCTTAATTTATTTGCCTAAAGTGGTTGTTTTGGTGGATCTACACAAGGAAAAGTCACGCTGCATTACCTACTAGCACTTCTTTTTACCACAAGACTCAATTACTGTTGATGCTGAATAAAACATCTAAAGATTGATTATTCACAGCAAGATCTGAAATTATAAGAAGTACTTCTTAAGATAGATTTATCAACAGATTTATAAACATTTATCTTCAACAAACAGGATACATTGGTACCACCAGAAGGAGTAAGTAGCGCTGATCCCAGCAGTATAATAATGTTCTCTGTGCATTCCAGTTAGACTGAGTTATGATCTTAGAGGAAGAGCTGCAGTTGTTGACCCAAAACAATTAATGTGGTGCAAAAGGTTAAAAGACCTGGAGTTCAGTGTGCTGTACAGTGTTAGCATGGCTGCTAACTGTAGCAAATCACAGAGCTAAGGAATTTTTTATAAATGGTAAATTAATAGTTTATTAAACTTTAGAATTGAATAGTGTTTTTACTCTTAACAAACAATGAAACGCTAATTAATATTGTCTAATAATTATTAGTGTTGCTTTTATTTATGTTAATTTAACAGTTTATTGGTGCACACATTATAACATTTTATAAATTATATTAAGTATTTGTCAATGATTACCAAATGATTTGCGTATCTCTAAACATTACATATATCTAAAGTTAACACTTCAATGAATAATAAATACTTTGTAAACATCTATAAAGATGTTTTGATGGTTATCATAAAGTTCAAACTAATGATTATGATACTTTGTTAAATGGTTAATAAATACTTTGTAAAGCATCTATAAACATTGTTTAGATAGATAGGTAATACTTTATCAATGGTTAATAATTGGTTTCTGGTCCATCTATCGATGTAATGTTGGAAATGGAAATATTGGAGGATTTCAAATCCCCTTTTCATCATCACACATGTATACAGCACACAGTGCAATTCAGACTCTGCATTTAACCTGTCTACTCTGTATACAGCGCCGGGGGCAGTGTGGGGGTCCGCTGCCTTGCTCCAGGGCACCTCAGCAGTTCCCAGGAGGCGACCTGGCACCTCTCCAGGTAATCATTAACAACAACTTAAAAATGGTTTATAAAATTATGATGAGTGCAACAACGAACTATAAAATAACAAATTATAGCATTACTAAGAATTAGTTAGCATTAATTAATTAATTAAAGTATAACTATCAATTTGCCATCGATTAATTATGGTTATTATAAAGTGTTACCAGGAATGTCAATTCAGTTTTTCAAGTGTGCAAAAACTTTATTTATTTTATCATATATTGTATATCAAATGCTGTGTTTTTGTATTAATACAGCAGGAAGGCAGTGACACTTAGGTTTTGTACATGGATGACGAGCTGTGTAAGATAACCAGAGGAACGAGTGCATCCCCTGCAGAGATCGCAGATTTAAATAAATTAAGGCAAATCCTTTACTCCCATAAGTACTTAACAATGGAAATAGCCTTACGTTACTATGGATAATAGGCGGAACTATTAACTGCCACACTAGTAAACATTTTTGTGTTTTGGACATTGACTATTGTTTTCATTTAATTGGGCTTTTGAAAGTGAATGAGACAGCAAACTGATGACAATCAACAAAGGATGAAAAAAGAAGACCGATGAAAGAAGGGGGGGAGGACAAAGAGAACGACAGCATGACAAATTGTTCTCCTCTTGGCTGCCCTCTCAGGTTATACATTGTGTCTTCTCCTCTCACTTTCTTTCACTTATTCTCCTCTCATTTTCCCCCCGTCAATCAGGACTCTTAACTATACCATCACAGTGGTTTACAAGGCATAGCAGTTACGGAGGTAGTGTGCGATAAAGTCTGACATTATTCTTCAGGGTCTTTTGATAAATAAAGGTGCTTCTTTTATTTAATAATTGCTGTATAATTGCATTTAGGTCAGATGACAGACTACAGACCTATACTATGAATAGGTGAAAAGCAATGAAGGACATCATAAAGCAAGTCTCTGCAGGTCTCACAATTTCCCCCAGAAGAAAACCGTGACAAATAATTCCATTCATCACAATTAAATGTTATTCACATTTCAAGCACCAGGAGCAAACTGTACAAATGAATTCCAAAAAAGGTTGGTGGACCAAATGAATCCATTCAGTAATTTCATAAACATTAGATATTGTGAAGTAATCAGAGTGATTAAAGTTATTAAAGTTATTTTTAAATAAGATTTTATTATTATTTATATATATATTATTTATTGTTCAATTAAATTTCAGAAAAGCAATCCCATGAAATCACAGTTTTTACAACAAATAGTTGACTTAAGAATTGTTGGTAGTGACCAACGGAGAGTTACTATTACGATCTATTTGATCTTGTATCCTTTTCTTAAATGTTACCTTTGCTTTGGAGGGCAAAGAGTTTTGAACAGGTAACATCTAAGAATGATCTAAATGTTGGTAATGCAACTTTACCAACAGAAATATGTTAATATAACTACAAGAAATAGAGAAATCTTTGGATTTTTGTATAATTGACTAAGAAATGATACCACAATAATCAATGCTAGCTCTCGAAAATTATCTGTCTGCTTTTTCTGACCAAGCATTCGTCTGCCTGACTGTTTTTTTTCATTTTATGAAGAAAAAAAAGCTGAAAGAGTAAAGGGGAGGGCAATTAAATTGGGGAATCTTCTTTTTCTTTTTTTGCCACATTTCACCTTCAAATTGCACTTCTCCTCGATCAAGGCTACATCCCGTTTTAAACCTCATATGTCATCTCCAACTCAAGACAAAGAGGCTGGATGGGGGTTTTTCTAAGTGGACTCCCTTAGAAATTCCTTTTACCAGCCAAATATTCTCCAAAAACCAAGGTTAATCGTGACATAACACACTGAACAAATTAGATGAAAGATAACTCAAACTGTTTCTGTCTCAAGTAAAATACAAAAGGAGAGGAACTTCACCGCAAGATGTAGAAGTCACCAGCAGGGATATGCAGTATTTCCGATAAATGTATTTAAAATAAGATTTTGAAATACAACATTTTATTTTGTGATTTGTATTTGCTGAAATTTAAATAAATTGATGTTATCAAAATATTGCAGAAATATTTTATGTTCTGTCATTTTGTAATTTAAAAATACTTTCTCAAACTGTCTGCATGATGACGTCACATGGATGCATTTGCAGTTGGACAGGCTTGTTCGAGAGACATAAGAACGGAGCATCAGGTGAGTGAAACTTGTTGGTTGATATATTTAAAGTTTAGCATAAATCAAAACAGGTTTTAACAAATGCCTTTATATTTAAGAGTACATTTTTGTCCCTTTTACTATTTTACATATTTGGTAAAACTATTGTAAGTTAACTGAATAGTGTGCTGTCCTCAAAGCTTTTATAACCTTTTGTCAGCTGATTTAATACAAAGCCATTTCAGAATTGTGGTATAATAAAAGTTTACAATGCCATGACAATGTTTAACTTGTTTATTTGAACAACACGGTATATCATTTGGTGCTACAAAATAGTATTTCTTCATGCACCCATTGGAATTTATTTTGTACTTTCAAAGTTTCCAAGTACAAAAATACTGCATTTTTACTGCAAGTATATATGTATACATATGTATATTGCAAGTCATATGTATAAAACAACTTTTATGTAGACGAATAATTGAAAAAACAATAATATACTAACAAAGCTTTTAAAAAGGTGCAGAATAAAAGTATTGCTTTTCCTAAAAAGAATATTATGACTATGAATTAATTATTACAATCCGAACTGAATGTTCTGTTTACCGTCAGAGATCAAGAGTTGCCGCTTATTCACCCCCATTATGTTGAGGTGTTGTACGTGGTGTTAAAGATACAGATAATGTTTCTTGATAAGAAATAATTAATATGAATAAAAATGTTGTCATGACCCATTTTTGTGAAACGTCACTATAGGGAATCTGAGTCATTTCTACAGTGATGGTTTACTGTAGCCTACACTAAAAGGTTGTCGGTTAAAAATAAATAAAGGAAGAAAAGTACAAATTATAACCAACCGTCATCAACACTATGCTTTCTCAGCAAACTTGGACATCTGACAGCGGGCACTGTTGCATTTGCATCGTGTCAACAATGGTGATTCCGCTTGTATTTACTCATTGTATTTGACAACCACTCCTTTAAACAAGCGTAAGTAATAATCAAGCATCACTTTATTTTTCTTTCATTTGATATTGTTTCTCAAACACAAACAACAGCAGGTCTTATATCACACTTTGGCCAACAGGAAAACACAAGATATTTCTTTTTTAATCATGGTGAGCTTTTGCTGAGGAAAAACTGTTTTGGAAAATAAAGGTAGCTTTATGGTGGTGGACACAATAACATGAACACCTGTTCTGTATAATGAAATCAGCATGCATTAGCTCTGCAATAGCTATTATCTTTGCAACAATATGTGAGGTCACATTTTTATATTGAAGCTAAACTATGTAAACAAAAGAAAACGGGTGAGAGGAAATAATGAATGAGTGTGAAGAGAGAAAAGACAAGAGAGTTCAAGAAGAGGTGAAAAGGATCATGGAGAGGCATGGAAAACCAAAACAGCAAAATACTGTAGAGCAGAAGGGAGAAACGCGCAAAGAAGAAGGACAAGCGAGAAGTAAAGGGGAGAGGAGATGAAAAAGAAGATAAATAAAAGATGGAAGATTCTCTTCACCTAACGTTTTCCTTTGTTTCCGTTGAAAGGAAGTTGGGGTAAGAGAAGTGGAAAAGACACATAAGGTAGGAAAATAAATGGAAGGAAATGAAAGTGAATAAGAGAGAAGATGAAATGACATGAAGATGAAGTAAAATGAAGGTAAAGTAAGCAATGAGTAAGCAAACATAACGACAGAGAAGGGGTGATGAGTGAAGACAAACAAGAGATGGAGTGGAAGGGAAGCAGTGGAGCATGCGTAATGTGTTGGCAGAGAGACAGAGAGCGAGAGAGCAGAAGGCTTGTAAATGTTGGATGAGAGAAGTATACATGGCACTGTGACTCACTGGAGCTGCCCCAGCACTTGTGAGGGCAAGTGCTTTACACACACACACACACACACACACACACACACACACACACACACACACACACACACACTTATCCACACATTGCACATTGGTTAAATTACTGGCCATCATTTCCAAAGCATGCAGTAATAAAGATTGTTGTCTTTTGTGATGTTTCAGTGTTTGTTTCTATATATTGATATATTGTCTATATCTATTATATCTATGAATATCAACTTGCAGAGACCTGAATCTCGGTTGAGCAAACAAAGATAATGCAACATCATAATTCACTCCAGTGGATTGATGCGGTTGAACATGTGGACTCATTTAAAAAGTCTACCACTCACTTGAAATGAGGTGTGTTCATATGTTGGTGTCATTGATCATTTCATGGATGAGGAATGATGAGCCTCACCTGTACTAACTATACATACAGATACAGATACATGTACATACACAAAGACAACAACACAAAGAAGAATACAAGAGCTGCAATAACAAGTCTTCTCAGATATAGTCATTTAAAATGATGGATTATGATCATCAAGGCAGCAGTATGTCTCCACAGCTGTTTTAGTGAATAGTTTTCGAGGAGCAAATGTAAATCTGCAGTAGAGGAGGCAGGACTGATGCAGGGGCAGTTTTTCTCCAACACGTAATGAATAGTATTTCGCGTTTCAACTCGTATTTTGTTTATATTGACCGCCATTTCCTCTGTGAAGTAAACAAACCTGTGTGTATTATTCATTCTTTTTACTTTTGCCAATCAGAACTTATGCAAAATGGTATGCAATTAATTTACAGGATCCTTAAACCTGATGAAGTGAATTATGAATATGAATTTAAATTTGTGTAATAGGTTTTCATAAATATATATTTTTTTCTGTGAAAAAAAGCAAGATGTTTTTTAAAACCTTTAAAGAATTGAAATCAAGAACCGATAAGAACTGGAATCGATAATAAGAACCGTAAAAATCCAAAGAATACCCAAGCCTATATTTTACACATTAGTTATAAGTCAGTTACACTATTTACTTTCAGCTTTTACTGCTTGGTTTTCATATAGTATCTTTTTAATCAGTTGCTTGTGACACCCCCAATGTTACAGAGCATAAAAAGTGCATTACTAAATTGCTGTAATTGTCCTTTAATTTGTCTATATACAGTTTAGGAGTTATTTCTTGGACATGTTAACGTGCAATGTGACATGCATCTCTCTTTCTCCCCCCCTGTTTCTTGTGAACACGGCACACCAGACAAGTATAGTGCTTTTTCTCTCCCCCTGGTTGGGCAGGTGAAATATTTATGAGTGTTTCAACCTCTGGCTGACCCCAGTGCAGCATTACAAGGGGCTTCTTGCAAAGTTCCCAGAGAGGTGGAAAGACACTGACTAATATAAAGTAGAGAGAGAGAGAGAGAGAGTGATTGCTATGTCTGACATTTCCTGAGCTTTTGAATGATACTGTGTATGTTGAATATGTCGTAGGGAGGGAGTTTGATTCTAAGGTGCAGTATCGGCATTAAATATAAAAGTAAGGTGATCCTTAGACTGTGCATGCATACAGGAAGCTATACGCATCTATAAAGTCATGCATGCGTGTGTACCATATCCATCCATTTTAATCTGTGTTATGAATATATGCTTGCCTTAATTTTAGCCAGCCAAGCGTAGCTGTCAGCACACTAAGTGCATTTTTCTTTTTGTGCCATTTTCTGTCTTTGTTTTTTCCTTTTTCCTTTCCCTTGTCATATCTCATGTCTCACCCGTGGATGTTACTGTTCTATTGACAGGTGATAATTTTACACCCCAGAAGTTGCTTATCAGCTACTTATCATGATTGAGTAATAGCTGGGGAAGAGAAAGGTTTCTTAACAGCTTAATTGTGACGTCTGCCACATTATTTAAGGAAAATAAACTAAACTGTCTTCCTCTTCTCTTGATTTATTCTCTTTTCTTGTGCTCTGTGGGCCTTATGTGTTGTTATCACTAAATTATCTTTATTAACTCTTAAATACATGGGATGAAAAAACATTGTCTCTTAGAATCAAACTGAAGTTTTTTTTTTCACATTTGAAATGGACAGTGGACCTTTTCATTTCACCTTCCATTATTAACATTACATCACTATTTTTCTTTACTTTAACCCTTATCTTATTTAGCATATTTTATATTTTATATTTTAACATATTTAACATAATCCTACTCCCGCGATGGTGTGTGATACTTTAGGACCCATGGAAAACATTTTATCTATATATTATATTATATCTATTAAAACTGAATAGGCTGGGTGGTAAATGGAGTAAGACATATTTATTGGAGCTCCTGCAGAATCCTTACTAATTCCATATTTAAACAACACCTTTCAAATTTCAAATTTTGCATTAAATGCTTCAAATGTATCACTAACAAATTAAAGCGCAGTCAAAAGTAAAGTAATTTGGAATATATGGCATCAAAAATATAAAAAGTACAAATACGACAACTCGAACAAAGTAAGGCCCAACACCTCCTTGGCGAAAAGTCTAGAAAACCCCAGCCAAGCTCTAACTATACCTGCTACAAGCACATCACATTGGTTAAAGCTGATATTGCATAGTGAATATTGCACATGGCAGTGATAATTGCACAACAGTGTTGGAATAGACTGTTCTTGGTGTGGTGGTCTACCAGGGGCCGTGGTGATTGTACAGTCTGACCGCTGCAGGGAGAAAGGACCTACGTTATCTCTCCGTGAGACACCGCGGGTGAAGCAGCCTGTCGCTGAAGGAGCTGCACAGTGCGGACAAAGTGTCCTGGAGGCGGTGGGACATGTTGTCCAATAGAGAGGACAGCTTGGCGGTCATTTTCCTATCTAGATATTTCTCAGGCAATAAAGTAAATGTAGATAAAACGATGGCTATGTATTTGCATCAATCAGGATTATATTAAGCCCGATGGGCAACACTTCCCCTGTCTTTGTTGGGCGCCACACAGAAAGATTGAATAAAGAAATATTTTATTTTGAAAGAGGCTCTATTTTGAAAAATCACCAGATACATCTGTCTGTGTCTCTTGACACATGTCAAGACCATAGGTCAAGACGCTCGTCTCAGTCACGTGATACTTTACTTCAAAAATTAAGCCCACAAGCAACAATGAGTGGAAAACAAACGTCTTTAAAGAGCTTTTTTGGAAAAGGGAAAAGACCCAATGAGGAGGCATTTAAAAGACAATATCAGGAGTCCTACTTAAATATCGCTACAGGTGATTCTCATGCGCCGCTCTGCATAATACACAGGCTCGCAAATGAGGCCATGAAGCCTTCAAAACTGCTTCGCTGGCACCCGGCGTTAAAAGACAAGCCCTTGGAGTTGTTTTTAAATAAAAAAACATGAACAAGAAGGACATAAACGATTACTGATGGCCACCACATCAACATGCTAGTGCACTGAGAGCGTCATACTTAGTGACTAACTGTATTGCTAAGAGAAGAAACCTTTTACTATTGGTGAAGAATTTATATCCCTATATTGGACCGGCTCGTTGCAGAGACACAAGGTCAGGGCTCCCACTAATTCAGCGTAATGGTGAGTTATTATTTGTTTTTATGCCGGTCGTATAATTTTATATCGTCATATTTAGCCCCCCCCCCCCCCTTTGTAGGCCGGTCCGTGAAGATATTGTCCTACATGAAACCGGTCTGTGGCGCTAAAAAGGTTAAGTGACATGGAGTTAGTGTAGATTAGTGAGTCCATGTACTTACCATTGTCTAAAGCCTGCATCTATATGGTAGATTACAAAATCCTTTATAAATCTCATATTAGTTAGTCGTGAGATTAACTTTAGGTAATCCGAATGATGATTTTATTTTCCTTCAAATGTTAAGTGGGATTCTAGTCCATTCACTCATTGGAATTTCCCTTAAGGGTAAGGTAAATCCGGCACGTGTCACACATAAGCTTTTTCCGATGTTGAGCCAGTGTGTACATGAAAGATCCTGAATGTTAAAAGTTGTGTAGCCCAGAAATATTAGATTTGGGAATTTGAGCCCTCCTATAAGGATGGTTACCTTAAATCATTTGATCAGATAAAAGAGGAATTTAAGCTTCCTGTCAAAGACTTTTTCAGATATTTACAATTGAGGAAATGTCTGACAAACCATGAAGAATGGAATAAAGTCCTGCTTCCCTCTCCAATTGAACAGTGTTTGATAAAATTACAGGAAATGGAGATAAGAGAGTTGTATGCCATCTTTAACACATATTTTTAGGCATGGATCTGAATAATACACTACAGGTAAAATGGATATGGGAAATTTAAACGAATACAGACATACCACAGGATATGTTGGAAGAAATATGCAGTGAAGCACATCTAGTTATCAACTCAAGTATATGGAGGGAATTTAAATGGAGGGTAATTACAAGATTTTTCCGGACACCAGAGATGGCTAAAATGGGCGCATCAAACTCAAATAAATGTTGTTGCACAAATAGGCAACCATACACATGTGTTTTGGATGTGACCTAAACTAAGAACGTTTTGGGTTGAGGTGTTTGAGTGTTATTAATGAAGCAACATTTCATAAAGGATCCAAAGGTGGCACTACTAGCAGTAATATCAGAAGGCATTGATGGAAGAGCTAGGAGATATCTTTTTCAAATATTGCTAACAGCAGCAATTAAATGTATCACAATTGAGTGGTTAAAAATTGACCCCCCCCCCCCAACATACACTCCTCAACTACTTATTAGAAGGTGTGGGAAATATATCAGATGGAACAAATAACATATTATCTGAGACTTCAAGCATATATTTATTAGAAGGTGGAGCCCTGCCATTACTATACTAATACAGTGAAGCAATCCACATTTCCCTACACCTTCTGAATCATACCAGTATCTCCACCTTCCCAACCCTCAATGTCTTCACCGGCATGGGTGTGTGTAAATGCATGCACACATTCTCACACAAATCTCTTCTCTCCGCCTGCCCCTTCTTCCTTTTTTTTCTTTTTTTTTTTTCTTTCAGTTCCTTTTTTTTCTTGTCTTTCGTTCATATTTATTTTCTTTGTATAAACTATGTAGATACAGCTGAAGGAAAAATTAAAAGAAACATGAGGCAAAAGTGCGAATATGTTTGTTTAAGTTGTTGAAACTGAAAAAAAAACTGGACAGGCTGCAATTGATCCTCTAGGACCCGAACATATATTATACATATTGGAATTTAAAAAAAAGCACAAATCAAAATGGAAAAACATTGATACAAAGTCATTAGGAAACAATTGAAAGTCATATAAATGACAGAGAATATAACTGGATTCTGTGCGGACCCCAGGTAGGATTAGGGTTACACTTTAACTCCAATGCCACCCTTACATGCATTAACTTTCTGACATGTTCAATGCAATCCTGAATCCTGTAAATCTGAAGTAATTGTAATATCTCACTCCAAACTAAATCTAGAAGTTGGCAGCCCTGTGTAACTTGTTAATAAAAATATGTTGTGTAGGCTACAACACATCTCAAACAATCGCGGCTGTCAATGTTGGATTTCTTTTGGCCGGAGAAAAGGGGACAAATACACCAAATACCATGTCATTTTAAAATTGACAAGCTATGCATGAAACTGATGACTTGTGTACATACATGTCAACCCTCCCGTTTTTCCCGGGATTATCCTGTATTTTTACTTCTATCCCATTTTCTCCCGTTTAAATATTTTCCTGTAATTATCCCATATTTTTAAGCTTTCAAAAAAAAAATTGGCCTAATTAAAGTGGCCTCTGGTAGAGCAGATGACAGTATTATGTTTAACTTTAGCTGAAAAACGTTATCCGCCAGTAAACACACAGAAGAAGAAAACAGGAACAATAACACAGAAGAAGACAAAAGCATATGGATGAGAGTCACAGTGAACGGGAGATAGATGGAGATGCAGTTGTATTTGCCAAACAAGTTAACACTTTATGCAAGTACCTGCCAAATGAGAGGAGACCTTCCCTTATTTATTAAAAGCAGAGTTGGGCAAACTCGTGCTTTTTGTAAAGTGTGCCATTCAGATGTTAGCATTGCACACGGCGGAATAAGCGATGTTCGCCAGCATGAATAATTGTCCAAGCACAAGCACGCCAAGAGGCACAAAAACATACACTGTCAATGACTTCATGTGTGACAAGAACTGTGTCGAAGGCAGACCAAGTGACCAGAGCTGAGGGAAAGATGTCAATGCTTTGCGTTAAAAATAATGTAGCCTTCAGGTTCTGCGTTGATTTCAGTCGCAGTGGAGCGGACATGTTTCCCGACTCTGCCATCGCAAGGAAGTCCTCATCGAGGAAACAAAAGCCACAAAACTCATCAATCATCAAATCAATTGATGATAATAAGTCATCAAATAAAATACATAAATCTTATAAACATGTCTGTACTAGTAATACATACTTTAAATAAACATGTATTTCCTGAATGTATATACCCGTCCCTTATGTGTTTACGTTTACATTATATGGGGGCTGAGAGCTGTTAAAGTATGGGCGGAGTCCGGCAAAAAAATGTCCCTTATTTTGAAATTCCAATGTTGACAGATATGCTTGTGCGATGCAGCCATGCCACCTTATCTTACTGTTGGCTCATTCACTGCTCAAGGGGAGGCATTGTGGATAGACTTGTAGTCCTTATTTACAACACTAACTCTGAAGCTTTTCACTTCTTTGCAATGCTTAGTTCTATAGCACCGGCCTAATCTAATCATCGAATCTCATATCAATATTATCTGAAAAGTGTGTATTATTAAATTGCACTAGATTACATTACAATTTTTAATATAATATGTGTGCATTTACTCATGAATAGTAATCTCAGAATTCATATTATTGGTTTACAATGTAACTAACTATTTAAACTAATCCTAACTATTACAATAAAAATGCACACACACAAACAGGCCATACCACCTACTTCCAGCAATCAACACTTAACAGTTCATAGCTCTGATTAAACCTTCTACACAGGTGCTGGGAGCGCCTCTGGTCAGAATAGAATGAGCAGCTTGCTCACGTTGAAGAAGCCGCATGTCCCGCTCAGAGTACATTGAGCAACACATGTCAGGAAGCAAAATTGTAGAATGACTACAGTGGAGTTTTTAGCATGGAGTTGAACTGCAGGGCTATGCCACAGCGGACAGTCATATGCAAATGTCTCAGACCTCAGGGCATGTGTGTGTATGTGTGAGTGTTGAAAGTGTCAGGGACTGAGATTGCAGCGTGCAGGCAGACCATTGACGCATGTCCAAACCTCGGCCACTGTCTCTCTCCTCTCAGACACACACACACACACACACACACACACACACACACACACACACATACACACACACACACAGACACACACACACACACACAGACACACACATACACACACACACACGCACGCTCACACACTGGTCTCTGACACATCCCTGAGGCCGATCAGTCCATTGTACAGGCTCTCCAGTGAGCCATAGCTTTTACATATATTGAAATGAGCCTTGGGTAGAGATCTGCCCCTGAAGAGCCGCTACTCTCAGTCCACAGTGCACACACACAGACGCGCTGAGGACACACAGCATATAACACACAGGCGGGAAAGCAGTAGAGTTCTATGTGTGTGAAGACAGGAGTGTAGAGAAGGCAGCAGACCATATCTGAGGTAACATTGGTCTATTCTTCTTTTTCAGCAGAAACTTTTCTACTTCATGAGGTTCTTTAACTTAACTCACCTCTGAGATCCCAAATGAAAGAACTTTCACTGGGACCTAGACTCATAACAAACATTATTACTTGTATCATATCCGCAAACTGCTTATAACAGTCCAAAAAGCGAAAGGCGAAAGTCTGAAACGATGTTCCCCTTTCAAAGACATTGTATAGTTATTCTAATAGGAGACATACAAAACAAACTTCAAAAACAATATAGCTCGACGACCATACGTCACGCCTATTTTGTCAAGAGAAGAGACGTGAAAAATGAACAGCAGTGAAAGAAAGTTAGATGAGAAATTGCATAATGTTAACTTCATGATACAGCTAGACTAGTTTTAGAGCTGAGGATATGACTTACTTTTTAAACATTAAATGGGCTGGGCCCAGTATATATTTCCAAACCTTTTTTCTCACTTTGGACCAACATTGCCTTATATCAGCCAATATGATGGTTTTAACTTTTCAAAGTGAGAGCTATTCCTCAAGCTTGCTATGTTCTGTGTCCTCCTTTAAAACCAAATTATACATGCTGATTATCCAAGACTTAATTGTAGGACTGTGTATTTTAATTATTGTCATTATTTTTCACATTTTGGTTAATCAAATTATTATACTGTAATTAACCTTTATTGTAATGTAATTATTTATTTAATTAATAATTTAAATCATTATTTGTTATTTTATTTTATTTAATAAGTTATTGCTGGATTTTCTGGTTTAATATATATATATAATTTAATAAGATTTATGTGAAAAATCATGGTCTGGTTCACTTCTAACTAATGTTTGGATAACCTATACAGCCTTTTAATCAGTGCAAAGCAGGTCAGAAGTGAACATACACAAATGTAAAATGTCTCTACAGATTGGAAAAAATATGGAAAGTGAACATTCAGTTTTACTTTTTTAACTTTTACTATTAAAAAATTATATATGATATGTTTTTACTGTATGTTCCCTGCAATTTGTACCAAGTTACAGTTCTCAATATATACAATTGTAAAATAGAACAAAAAAGTTTGTCTTGTTGAGGACAACTTACTGTTGTTTTAGTGTTTTGTGCTTTACTTTTTTTAAGGCTCAGCCTTCTCAGCTCTGTGAACGTTTTTATTGAAATTTACATAGAGGCCTCCAGTATGACATGACTGTGTCAGAAACAGTTATTTAAAAATGAAAACCCCGATTTCTGCAGGCCTCACTCAGTTGCGGTTACAGTTGTGAAAGTGGCTGGGTGGATGATCATTGGAACTTATCCGAGGTACAAAATCCTGTTCCTGCTCATCAGAAGGTTTTGACAATGTTGTTTTGATTATGTTGATTAAATACTGTTCAAAAACATGTTTAAGAATATGTATTACAGTCCAGCCAATAAACTTTTCTTGAGATTTGAGTTAGTTCCCCTTGTGTGCTATAGATAAAACATCTTATCACATCTTCTTTGTAAATTTTTCTAGCATTTATTGTTCAAATGGTGAACGATATGAAAGAGGATGATAGTTAGGAGGTTAGAAATGTCACTTTTATTTTCCCTGTGATGTGGACTGAATTGAGTTGGCCTGAACGGACAAAGACATACAAGTTTCTTAGTAACAAAAAAAAAGGAAAAAGGAAAGATGAAACTGGGATGGAGAGGAGGGCTGTGAGAGAGATTTCAGCTTTTCTGTCACTGCGAGAATCCAACTATTTCAATACACTTGCAGTTAAATTATATCTCAAGATGAAGAGTTGGCAAGAAGAATGAACACTTACCCAAAATCGCTGTCTCCGGTGATGTCTTGAATTTTGCTATTTCATCGGAGGACCTAAAAGTGAAAAATTTCACAATCATTTATCCATTCACAAGACTCCACAAGAGGAAATTCATACAATCAGCAACTCTGGGGAAGAAGCCCCGGATGCTGAGTTAGTAACTTGCATTTAAAGGACATGAATGCATACAGATAGAAAGGGAGAGGAGGAGAAGAGAGAGAGGCAGGGAAAGGAGAGAGGAGAGAGGTGTCCCTAAGCCTAAGCCTATAGCAGCATAACTAGGGGCTGATCCAAGGCAAGCCTGAGCCAGCCCTAACTATAAGCTTTATCAAAGAGGAAAGTCTTTAGTCTTCCTCTTAAATGTAGAGAGGGTGTCTGCCACCCGAACACAAACTGGGAGCTGGTTCCACTGGAGAGGAGCTTGATAGCTGAAGGCTCTGGCTCCCATTGTACTTTTAGAGACTATAGGAACCACAAGGAGCAATGCATTCTGGGAGCACAATACTCTAGTTGGGTTATAAGGTACTATGAGATCTTTAAAATAAGCTGGAGCCTGACCATTAATGGCTTTGTAGGTCAGAAGAAGGATTTTAAATTATATTCTGGATTTTACCAGGAGCCAGTGCAGAGCAGCTAATACAGGAGTAATATGATCCTGTTTCCTAGTTCTTGTCAATACACGTGCTGCAGCATTTTGGATCAGCTAAAGAGTCTTAAAGGATTGTTTAGAAAACCTGATAATAAGGAGTTGCAATTACTAAGTATCCTCCTAAGAATTAATTTAAACTAATTGTCTTTACTGTGAAAAGAAATGTAATTACTACTGAACCATGTGAAACACCCTTTGGGCTTGGAAGACAATTTGCTGTATTCAAGTTCTTATTTCTTTCAAAACTGTGATTCAGAGACTTTACTCCAACAAATGTGTTATGTTCCAGTGTGTCCTATAACTCTAGTATCACATTCGGCACAATAATGATACAATACACAAGTGTGTTACTCGACAACTAAGAGAAACATTTGAATCCAGCTGATAGAGGGAAAAGCATTTGTTATCCTGGTCACCACTAAAGGCCACCCTTATTTGAGTGTAGGTTGGACTTACCTACACTAGTAGTTTATACAGTAAATCCACCATAATGTACATTTCCCCAGCCCTAATTCAATCAATACAGCATCAGTGTCATGTCATACTCCACTGCTCCGACTTTGTCTTTTTTAAAGAAACTAATTAAAATTGATTTTACTCTGCTGCTTTTTTTATTTTTACAATCACTGTTAATATACTATCAATGAAACTGAACACTTCCTCACATTTAAAATCCAGATGAAGGACAGTGTGAACATACAACTCACCTAAGGTACAGCAAAAACAGCACCGAAAGGAAAAAGAAAGATAGTCTGCACACTGACTGTGTCATATGGCAATGTTTTGACCTTCATTGTCTTCATCAGCCAAATATCCACACCACTCGTTATAGTGCTGACATTCATTGAGAGTTTAACAGCAGTAAGAGAAGTGCAGCATATTAGTGAGAAAGAAATTACTGTTGCTCTTTCTTTTTTGTTGTTAACATTTTGTCCTCAACATTTTTGTACAAATCTTGCCAGACTGCTGAGATTTTATTGACAAAGCATAAACTTGTTCAGTGCTGTTGACCCAGGTATCTCTATATTGATGTTGTTGATACCTTTTGATTTTGTGACTATCAATATAAATGTGTCCAAACTCACTTATTGTTAATCTTCTCACTGTATGTTTTGAGGGCTTGTTTAGTATCTGCAACTTTTTTGGATAGACAATTCTGTCTCCTTAAGATGCTGTTGATATAGAACTTGTTTACATTAGCACATATGTTTTGAAGGAAATGTGATGCTGACAAAAAAATATTTTATCATCAACATATTGGGGACACATTAATACTGAACCCAACTGCAACTGTTCACTGCCAACACATCTCACTTGTTTTCTCACTGTGATAATGGATAATACAGCATGCATTGACTTTTTCAATATTTAACCTAAGAAACATCTTTCTTAGGTTAAATATTGAAAAAGTCAATGCCCTAACATAAAGTTTCATCAGCCTAACCCTAACCACGCAAGATGCACGACGTAACCCAATCTCTGGTGTCCAGAGCTTTTTATATCCACCCACTCACTGACTCACTCTTGAGGTCTGCTGTGCGGTGACATTTTCTGCTAACTGTAACTGAAAGCAAATTAGTAGTTCATACATATAAAGAATCTTATGTACATAACTACCTAATAATTAAACATTTTTGTGCCCATTGTGTTAAAGAAAATGTGGCAGATGGTGTCATGCAGTAAACTCATGAATCTGCACAAGATGACACCGTATGAGGCTGTGGGCTTCCAGGGGTGACAGGTTTATGTCAATACACACCCAAACATTTACATACACACTCGTGCTTGTCCACACACACACTTCTACATCTATGTAGAATGTTTTAAATAACTGAGTGAAGATGAAAATCTACTGAGCATGGTGCTTATTCATAATTCACACTTTGAGGTCACACTATCTACCTCTCTCTCTCCCTCCCTTTCTCCCTCTCTCTCTCTCTCTCTCTCCTCTCTCTCTCTCTCTCTCTCTCTCTCTCTCTCTCTCTCTCTCTCTCTCTCTCTCTCTCCTTTCAACATGAACTTGTGAACTCTGTATTCGATAAAGTGAGGGCAACCAAAGTGCAACAGAGTTTTTACAAAGTGCCTCCAACTGGGAAACGTGCAATGTGCCAAGAGAAAGAGAGAGAGACAGAGAGAGAGACAGAGAGAGAGAGACAGAGAGAGAGAGAGAGAGAGAGAGAGAGAGAGAGAGAGAGAGAGAGAGAGAGAGAGAGGTCTACCTGTGTTGCGGATGTCAAAAAGTCAACATTGTCAAAAGCTGCTAATGGACATGACATAGCACCTTGTGGTTCTGGAAAAACTGGGTCAAACTAAACATAGTGGCACACAAGTGTGACTTTAAGCAGAGTGGGAGGCCAGGTTTAAGAATTGTTGAAATTAAAGTCCATCAGCTAAAGAGTAGCTGTTAATTGAGAAGATGGACTGAAATACCTCTTTAAATCAGAATGACTCATATTATATTTTATTGATCCTTTGAATGTAAAGGTCATCCTCCTAAATTTACTTTACATCATAGGTATACATTTGTATTCCTTTTTATCTTTATTTAAGCAGGAAACATAAATCTTTATGACAGAGCACAAATGTGGTGTCGGCTGAGAAAGCTTTGAAAACCATGTGTTTGGACCGTTTCAGCCACAACTTGTCGGAGAGACTATAAAGCTCCAGCCTATAAAGGTGATAAACTATTTCTTGCAAGTCATTACAGTAAAATGTTACAACACATTCTCATGAGTCTTTCTTGTTTTGTGAAAAGATTAGGGCTGCAAAAGTTTTACTCAGGCCGTATTCATCATGTCATAGCCTTTTGCAATTATGCACCAAAGCTATGGAACACTTTACCTGCAGACATTAGGGAGGCAAGCTCGCTCAATATCTTCAAAAGTAAGCTAAAAACATATCTTTTTTACTTTAGCCTTTTTTAAGTTATATTTTTGGGCTTTTCATGCCTTTATGATAGTGGGAAGTGTAGATTGTGAAGAGGAATGACATACAGCAAATGGCCGCAGGTTGGACTCAGTCTTAATATATGGGTCGCTTGTGCTACTGGGTGAGCTACCGGGACACCCACTTTAGCCTTTTAATAGTGATATTTTATATCTCTTTATTTTAGCCTTTTAGTGGTGATATTTCATATCTTTTTATCTTAGCCTTTTAATGGTTAATTATTACTGGTTTAATATTGAATGTGTAAAGGTAACTAGGATACATGTTCAGAGTGTGTATTTTTGAAAAACTTGAGATCAAATAGACTGTTTTACCACGGGAAAAAGAGGAAGTTTCTCTGATAAATGTGTTTACATGTTCTTTACACAATTAGTGGAAAAGTGAAAGAGACGGAGAGGTTGACGGGTCAATACAAGGGTCAATAAAGAGTTTGCCAAAGACTACCAGGAATGGGTAGCAAAGAGTAAACCAGTTGAAGGGCCACAGGGGCCCATTGTTGATCTCATACTTTCAAAATATGGCCCTGATAGTTTAAAACATTTACAAGAATGGTCTGCCAATGTTATTTTATACAATTTTAATTCTGCTATTTTCTGCTATTTTCTACTATTTTAATTCTGCTATTTTACCTGCTATTGTATCTGCTATTTCATACTATTTTAATTCTGCTATTTTTATAATGGTACTTCAGACTCATTTACATCAATACTGTGATTATTGTACTGTAAATGCTCTTGTTCTGTCTAATCTTGTACTAATTGTTATGTTTTTGCTGTGAAGCACTTTGGGCTGCAATTCTTGTATGAAAGGTGCTATACAAATAAAGCTTATTATTATTATTATTACTATTATTATTATTATTATTATTATTATTATTATTATTATTATTATTACTATTATTATTACTATTATTATTATTATTATTATTATTATTATTATTATTATTATTATTATTATTATTATTATATGCAGATAGAAGCAAACCTTATATCCATTTCTTCATCAAACACATACAATGTGAATGTTCCATGTGGTGATTGGTAAAGGTACTTTGAAAATGTTAGCCGACAACGTGGACTTGGAGGAAGCTGCGGGCGGTTGAAAGTGAACAAGTCATTATTAGAAGAAATGTATTACAATAAAGAATGAATGGAAATAGATGAATTAAAACTTCTCAATTAGCATGATCAAACAAGCTACGTCCCATATGGTCACAGCTAGCTAGAAAAAACTAGGAGAAGGTGTGTAATGGCTGGTATGAACGCAGGCAAAGGACTCTACAGCACGACTCAGAGACTAAAGCTTAGGTCTGTCAAGGAAGGCAACCAAACTGACTAACCAACTGACAGGGAGAAGGCGAAAAGACAACGATACCAGTATGAAAAACTATGAACATTAAACACTAGAAATAATTGCTGGAACACTAGACAAGTAGGTACTAAGACGCACCGGCAATGAGGGGAATGAGCACACTGACCAAATAGAGAGATAACATAATGATACACACGTGAAACTAATTAGGGTGGGGGTGGATGATCACACATACAGGGTAGAAAGTGTAGACTTTGAAACAAAAGGAGAGATGAGCAACAGAAAATAACATTTAATTGAATGGACCAATGGACTCTCCTTTATAGGTTTGATGCAAGCTACATGTAATGTAGGAAGTACCCTCAATGATCAAGGCAGTCGCAGCCGCACTGCCACCGGATTGATTCCCTTGGAGACCAAGAAGGAACCCATAAACTTCACTCGTAGGGGCAGATCTGTAGTGGACAGCCAGACCCCCTGCCCTGGCCGGTACATGGGGGCAGGGATCTGTCAACGATCAGCCATCCTCTTGTACCGGGTTGAACTTCGGAGTAGCACCTGCTGGGCCCAGCTCCAGTTGCGATGATGATGATGTGATCGGTGGATGAGGGCTTAGGCAGAGGGAACACTGACCTCTGTCTCAATTTCAGGGAACACCGGCGGTTAGTATCCATAGGCACACTGGAAGGGAAAGCGACCAGAAGCAGAGCCAGGCAAGGTGTTTTGTGCATGCTCCACCCAGATGAGATGTTTTCTCCAGGTTGCTGGGTTCTGTGAGACGAGGAAACGCAGTTAGAACTCTGAAGCTCCTGACTAATCCGCTCCGTCGGGCCATTGGACTGGGGTTGGTAACCAGAGGGAAGACAGACGGTGGCACAGAGGAGAGAGCAGAAAGCCTTCCAAAACCGCAAGATGAATTGTGGCCTCCAACACCATATCACAAGGAAAGCAATGGAGATGAAAGATATCTCAACAACATAGCCGCTGCTGTCTTGTTGGCAGACAGAATATAGGCAGAGGGATAAAGTGAACTATTTTGGAGAATCTGTTCACCACTGTGAGAATAGTGGTATTATCATCAGACGGGGCAACCCAGTGACAAAGTCCAAAGAGATGGCAGACCAAGGGTGATGCGGAACAGGAAGTGGACGAGGGAGACCAGGAGGATGATAGGAGGTATTTTTCTGGGCGCAAACAGGACAAACTGCTAAATACGCCTACATTGACAACACCAAATGGATGGCAGGAGAGGGAGAAGGACAAGTCAATGTATTCCTTCATTGCCTCCCTAAGTCCTACGGTCGGTGAAGAGGCAGAGAGGTGGCCCTTAAGGTCCAAATTGTAGGCGAGATCAGGGAAATCAGAGTCTGATAGCATGGAGAGGGCAGAAAACAGTAGTAGTAGCCAGACTGAGATGCTCAGGAGACACAGGGGATGAAGGCAGGAGATTCCCTGGAGCAGCGGTCGTTGGGAAACTAGAGGTTGTGTGTGTCAATCCAAATTCAAATTCAAAGTTCATGTGGGAGTGGCTGCTCCGTCATTTGCACTCCTGATGATCTCAGCAATCCCATTGCTGCCCATTTCAGAAAGGCACAGCATCCTGTTAGAGCAGTCACATAATTAATAAGGTTGAACTGTCCTGACATGGCAGATTCAGGCTAACATGTGACTATTAGGCTGGATAAACATAATCTGCAGCGGACATTAAGGTGATGACTGCGCACAGCATTGTCCAACCATTCAGCCAGACCTGCCAAATCTAAAACCACCGAGACTCCCCAGGAGGAGAGAGAGGAGAGCCGAGATGGGCGCTAAACTAACCTAGCTGGGACCAAAGGTTATTCTGATAATAATCCTGCCCATGGCTGATTTACGTTCGTATTAAAATAAAATGGATGAAATAAGATTTAAGCTAAACCAGAAACGTGACATCACAGGCTGTTGTGCCCACATCTTTAAGGATACCTGGCTCCATCCTGGTGTTCTGGATCAAGCTATTGCACTTGACGGGCGAACCTCAGGACAGAGCGCAGGATGAGTAGGACAAGAGGAGGCGGACTCTGTGTAAACATATGCTAGGTGAACAAACCTTGAACCTTGTATAATGTTTACATGGTGTCTACCATTACCAGGGGATATGGTAAGACTACAAGTGACGTGCATGATTGGTGGGGTTCTGCTACCATCTGATGTGACAGAGAGTGTTATGTGATAATCATAAATCTGCTATGGAACTGTAATCCAACTAAAATGTCTTATAAAGAAGCTTTAATTGCATGGACACTTTACAGCAAAGTGAGTTGTGAAGTTATTCATTTTAGAGTTCACATGACAAATGTGTTATATATTTCATCATGCATAAATAAGTTAATGAAAATGTAATTGTAATAATTACACTGACAGTTCCCAATGGTGTCTTTATAACCTTCATCACTCTTTTATTGTCTTCTCACTGAAATTGTGTTTCGGGTCACTTAAAGAGTTTCAGTTTCCCTCTGATTTCAGATCTGTTTTGGTCTCTACCAACGCCTAACAAGGGTCAGAGGACAAATATATGTCTTGGAGATAAGCTTATACTTTTGGACTTATGCTAGCTAGCTGAAGAGGTTAGCTTTTTGTTGTCCAGGAGCATATATTATATTCATTGCTGTACAGCTGTGAGGGTACATACAATCACAAATCAAGCACAAATTGCAGATTGAAGCATTAATCAGAATTCTCCTAGCAACAAGGCAGCCTGCCACTGTGCTTGACTGAAATCCCATGATGGCAGCCACTTATTTGTTTCTTTATTTAAACCACAGAGTAAGTGGAGCCAAAGAGTTGCCTTGTGGGTTTTTTTTTGCCTCTTACACTGCAGCAACTTCTACAAATCTTTACTATTAGACTCTCAGGAGTGAACTGAATTGTGTCCTCTGAGCAGAACTGGACTGGCCCTCTGCAGCTACACCTGGGAATACAATACAATACAATAAATCTTTAAAAGTCCACCAGGGTAGTAGACATGTGTCCTCGGCTGACCAAGCATAAGAAGCAACTGCATAATGAAGAGATAAGCAGATGGTAAAAACAAATGCTCAGACAGGTCATGTTATACAATAAAACAGTTCATGTCAATGTCTGAGGCTTAGATCTACTCATCACATTGTTGACTTTAGAATCCACTACATAAATGAATCAATACTAAAGATGGACAAACTAATGGACAAAAACATCACTAGATAATCCAATTAAATACACTGCAAATTATAGTCTTAAGAAGTAATTTCATTTTAATTATATGTCTGAACAGTGCTGTTGGACTTACACATACGTATTATTATTTACTGTATATTTTAATAATCACAGTTAAAACCAGGCCAGTAGTAACAGAGGTAAAGCTGAGGTCAGGTTATGAATATAAGTATGTTTCACAGTTATTTGGCCGGTAGGTAAAACAATTAGACACTTTATATGGAGGAGAAAAGGTGTCTCAAAAAAGAACGCTATGGAAATAGAGAGAAAATGGATGAACAGCTAAGAAAAAGAGATGACAAACACAAGTGGTGACTTGAGAGAAAGAGACAGTCGCCACTCAACGTCTGCTCCATTATGAATATACTAGGGGAGCAACAAAAGTGTCCATGCCCTGACCTGGGAGAGACTGACAGCATGTATCATAGAGAGAGAGAGAGAGAGAGAGAGAGAGAGAGACAGAGAGAGAGAGACAGAGACAGAGACAGAGTGTGTGTAAGTGTGACAGATAGAGTGACAGGGACAGGGAAGCAGCAGCGTCCCCAGCGATTGTGGTTTCTTGTCTGGTTACATATTCAGTCAGACACTGACGGCTGAATAAGGATTTACTGGACCGGACAGTTACAGACGAAAATAAACATATTACACATTGCAATTGTGGCAAAACTAATTTATAAAATAACAAAATAGAATGATATTTATCATTAATAACTATTAAAGATTAAAACATTTTCCACAAAGTAAATTCATGAGGAACGTGAGTTTGTTAAAGAGGAGAAATGAAAGAAACAGAGGGTTGTTCGACATGTGTGTTTTTACAAACATACCTCAGGTCTTTAGAAACCTGGTACTTACGTAATGCAGACAAAGCAAAATCATATTGCTTGTTAAATTTTCCGAATGCTATATTAAAAAGGACACAATCAATATATGTTTGCCATTTATTTATATTTTCACAAGAATTATTAATATAAGATAATTCTTTTTCTAAATGAATTCATATATTTCAGCGTATCTTGTTATATTTCAGTTTTCAAATGTACAATATCACACAATCAATGTTATCAATCATATCAATTTACCAACCCAAATTCAGCAAAGCAGGCACGATAATCACATATCACAATCACTTGCTTGTTAATATGTATAAACAGAATTATGCATTAATATGCATCAATCTGTAGACAAAGGGACAAGATTCTTGTGAAACAATACGGTCGTACACGTCGACCTCTCAACTCCAACTCCAGTCTCACTTCTTAAACTATTTGGTTTCTGGACAAACCAAAAGCTTTTCAAACATCCGTCAGCATTAGAAAGTAATGGTCCTTATACCCAGCTGTAGCAACAACAGCTGAAGTCAAAGTTTTCCAGGAACCTGCAATGATTAGCTTACCAAGTTGGACATTTGGCCAAGAAAACTATTTACATGTTTATAGCAGCAAGGTTGAGCTAGCTGATTATAATAATAAAAATAACTAATTTATACCTTCAGTCGTAACTTTCTACTTGGACAGTATCTTGACCGTCACATTCAGAGCTCATGTCGCCCTTTTTAACACTTTGACACAGGAACATTGTTAAAAACAGTTTGAGGAATATTTGAGGAGTTGAGTACTTAACTAAATGAAATTAGACAGGGTGTAATAAAGTCCCGGGCCGTAAAGTCCTGAGGTATGCATTTAAGGGTTAAATGGTATTCATGTAGGATTTTAATGTTCACATTGATTTTATATAATCTTATATGTCCAGGGCCACGTTGGGTCACACATCTTAGATATGTATTTCAAGTTTACTAAAGAAACTAATCCAGTTGCCCCGTACAACATGTTTCAAATGGTGTTGTCTCTGTCTGTTTGTCTGTGAGTGTGTGTGTCTGTGTGTGAGAACTATTTATCCGATCTATTTCACACTTAACAGCTCTGGGTTCATAATCACATACTACATACTGCATACTGCATACTAATTAATGCATGCTGCATACTACATACTGAATACTGCATATTACATACTACATACTACATACTACATACTACATACTACATACTGCATACTGAATACTACATACTGCATACTGCATACTGCATACTACATACTGCATACTACATACTACTTACTCAATATGTATGCACAGCATACTGCCAGTGTTTAGGCCCCCCCACAGCGGCTCCGTCACATCTTGGAAACAAACAGACTATTTGGATAAACTGACCACATATTGGGAATCTAAATGATTACTTTCTCGCCTGAAAACATATTAAAGCTTAATAAAAGTTAAATATTAACAGATTTTAGCCTGGCTCAAAATTTCATGAGCTAACAGCGGTGCGGTCACATCTCAGAAAAAGTGGCAAGACCAGGGTTCTAGTGACGTAGGATCCAGTAAGAGCTAATCTCTCATAACAGCAGTAAAATCATACATCTGTGGGGGTCGCTAATACATTAACAAAAAACATTATTTTAATCAGTCAGCTGACTACTTTACTATATATTTTTTTATTCTGATAAAATAGTTTTGATTAAGAAGTTGTGATTCGACCACCAGCCTCCGCTTCAAAACAATGCAAGCATGATGATAGAGAAATGTGCTTGTCTGTCTGTCCCGCCCCCACATGCTCTATATGAATGTGTGTGTGTGTGTGTGTGTGTGTGTGTGTATGTGTGTGTGTGTGTTTGTGCATGCTCAGCTGAGAGGTTGTATCCTGCCAAAGAAGGTAGCGGAGAGTCATCTTCAGTGTCAATATAATTAATGACAAACACATTAAGAATTGCATTGATTGCACTGACGGGGGACATCCTCATTAGAGGGGTTACAGCGGCGGCAGACTTGGCCATTGTGCAGTGCAGTAAGCATTACAAAGTCCACATAAGCACTGTATTTTTCCGTCTCTAAGACACATTGCAAACACACTAAAACAAATAATTTAATCAAAGACAGGCATGTCATGAGGAAAATGTAGGCTGCCTGAGCCTCACTCTGTACTATTACACTTTAATACTACAATGCTTTTATCATTTTTGCCATTGACACATTTTGCAAACTAATAAAGTTTTAAAAATAAAACATAATTTAGCCAGATGGAACTTCCTGCTGTAATATAGCCTATTTGACCAAGTACATGTATATCCAAATCATACATCTTATCCATGGTTTACAGTTTCTCCTGCTTTGTGTGTAATGAATGTTCATTCTTAGATCATACCTGCTTACTGCCAATATGTGTACATGTAGATCAATAGACAAGAAGGGGAGTGAAGGTGTAAAACAAAAGGCAACTAGCCAGCAGATTTCACATCTCCGAAAACGTTGCAGCACATTTCCAAATGTGGATGAACTGACCACATGTTGGAAATCAGAATGGTTACTTTCTGTTACACATAAAGTAGGGCCTACTCAAAACTTTTTTTTCTGAAGTAAAACTATTAACTATTAATAAAAACTATCAATACCACACAATAGAAATCCTGCATTCACATGCTCACTTCAAGTGAAGAGTGAAAGGTTATCAGCACACTGTACTTACATTTCTTTTTCATTTATTTAATGTCGACTGGAGGTGTAGCTTTCAATTATAATATAATGTGATATAATGCTGGATTGTTTTATGGGTAATAATGCATCACATGTAATTGTAATATTTGTGAGTAAAATCTGAATGTGCGATATAACCAGTAAGTCAGGTAAATGTTGTATACAATGTTTTCCTCTGAAGTAAAAGTAGATACTTAGTCAGTTGTACTGTCACTTGAGTTGCATATTTCGTAAGTGCTTTGTATTTCCTTTTTTACTCTTGGCAATGTGTAGTTTACCCAATTCATCTAAACTTGGCTAGTACAGCCAAACTTTGAGCAACCAATCAAAAGATGGGGTCAGCTGATGTTCATTTGCATAGAATTACTACAATTGTTTATATTTTAATACAAATTAATCTTGTTAGATTTACATTCATACAAATGTGTGTTACGTATGTAACAAGTGAGAATAAAGTGGGTGCTAGGGCATTTAGGTGTAAGTTCAAGTCCCCCTTGCCACCGGGCCTGATTTTATGTTTTTTGTTATAGTCAACCATTGCAAAGAAAAAACAAATCCAGCAATGTGTCCATCCTGTGACTCTCAGCCCCGAGCCCATTGTTTCATGAACAAATTAAGCCGTAAAGTTTGGGTAGGTGACATTGGAGTTGTTAACATTGACAGCCCGTCTCTTCAGGCCTCCCTCCAAAGACACTCCCCCAAAATATAATCATGAACGTGAACAACGAACATGACTTTTGTTAGTGCTACAGCTGTCAAGCTGGCAGCTGGTGCAGAATGCACGCATGTAGACAGGCAGGTAGACAGGCAGGTAGACAGGCAGGCAGGTCGGAATTATTACAGTCCTGCGACAGCCATAGATATCTAGTATCTCCCACTTAATATGGCATTTGTATTACTTTCATGGATTTATTTGTTTCCTTTATTCACACAAACAAAGTTCCATGTTCTCACCATGTCCGCTTTGGCTTCCTCCCACAGTCCAAAGACTGCTTAGGTAATTTGTAAACTCTAAACTGCATGTTGTGTGAGTTTGAATGTGTTTGTATGGATGTGTCATCGCTGTGGTAGGCTGACAATATTGTATGGAATCTACACTGCCTCTCATCTAATGCATGCTGGGATAGGCTTCAGGCCCATGTGACCCTGAACAGGATAAGGCTTGGAGAATGAATGGATGTATAATAATAATAATAATAATAATAATAATAATAATAATAATAATAATAATAATAATAATAATAACAATAATAATAATAATAATAATAATAATAATAACAACAATAATAATAATAATAATAATAATAATAATAATAATAATAATAATAATAATAATAATAATAATAATAATACATAAATATTTACAGAACAATGAATATAAATCAAAACCAGATGAGTCCATACATAAACAATGGCAATAAAATAACAAACTCTTGGTGTTAAAACATATAAAAAGCACAAAATATATGGAAGTACATATAATAATAAATGCTAAAATTACGATATTGAAACACACACAATATAAATATGACAATAAGATTACAAAAAAAACACCCACAAATTATGTGATGCGATAATGGAAAACAAGCCGTCTTGTAAAAGGGAGTTTTAAGGAGGCACTTAAAGCTGCAGTGCAGTCTGCCGATCTCACTGAGGGGAGGCTGTTCCACAGCTGAGGGGCCGTGACTGAACACACGGTCAGCCTTGGTGTTCAGTGTGGAACAGCTGGAAGGTTTTGATCCAATGATCTTCGGGGCCTGGCTAGGATGTCAGGTGTTAAAAGTGCTCTAATGTAGTCTGGAGCCTGAACATGGACGGTAACTCATTAATAAATTTTTTAAATGTATTCTTAATGTAAGTTACATGTTACTGCCAGACACACACTGAAAGGAAGAAGTGAAAGATACAGTATACCTAAATAAACCCAATGCTAAAACACATCACAGTGACTTTCTTAATTCAGGTATAATTATACCTTTAAAGATTTATATAAATAGTTATCAAAGAGTGAAATACATGATACATGTGATAGGAACAGCAGCTGGTCTCTGCTTCTCCTCCTCTTTCCATCCCGCCATCTCTGCAGCCATCTTAAAATTCATCCATACCTCTAAATAAAGAGGTTAACATGACCGGGCCTGGCATTTAAATGTAATTACTGAAGTGATTTTTTAGCCCATCAAACCACTAATGTGACAGGCAGCCATTTTCCACTAGAGTTACACACACACACACACACACACACACACACACACACACACACACACACATACACACACGCGCACACACACACACACACACACACACACACACACAAACACACACACACACACACACACACACACACACACACACACACACACACACACACACAAACAAACTCCCCAGACACTCATAAAATTAGATGGACAGAGATGAGAGGAGGGATGGGTAAAAGGTGGTGGAGGTAGGGGAGGAGGGTTAGGGACAACTGGGGAGGGAGGAATTTGATTGTTATTGCTTCCTCTGGGTATGTGAGTGTGTGTGTGTGTGTGTGTGTGTGTGTGTGTGTGTGTGTGTGTGTGTGTGTGTGTGTGTGTGTGGGTGTGTGAGAGAGAGACAAAGAGAATGAGCGAGAGATAAAGGCGATGAGAAATAATACGTAGAGACCATAAAGAGGGGAAAGACTAAGACAAAGAGAGACATGCAGCATGTGTTCAACACACCTCTCAATGAATTGTTCCACCTCTCTAGCCTTACACATGTTCGACACAACATCGATATATATACAATGTTATTATGAAACATTATTATGTGTTACTTAATGATTCATTTATTTGTGGATTTCTTCAATTCATAAGGTCTTATTATTAGGAAGTCAGAATGATTGAGGTCATGTGAGGAGAGAGTCTCCTCGGGTGTTGACAGTGAAGGATGGAGGTGACTGAGCAGATACATGCATCCCTTCATTTACAGCTCATTATCATTTAAATGTTGAGAATCATAATTGCCTCTAAATAGTTGATACTGCATTTGTTCAATCTCGTACTAATTTCCTCTCTCAATAAATAACAACAACGTAGCCTTTGTGATTACACTATCCAGAGAAGGAGCTAATTCTGAGAGGACTTTTAATACATTATGATTTTAGTGAGTATGTGAGACACATACAATAATCTTCTTTCGAAAAGTATAATATTTATTTCATTAAATTCTAAATAATATTTAAAGTGTTAAATTACAGTATTTGGGAATATGTTTGTTTTATTTCACAGTGTTCCAAACAGATTGGATTTATGGAACAGTATTAGTAAGACCTACAAAAAACCATGTACCACATTTTTTCAAGTTAAAAATAATTATATGAACAATTCTAACAATATAATTAGATTAACATGTTGTACATTATTCAACATTATTTGGTTTTGCATTGTAATTGCATTACCTTGTCTTTACTCTGCTGTTTGTAGAGCGTGAGGGCCTTTCATTTTGTTTCTTTTAATGTACCTACCTTACTTGCAGATCTTCACTAGTAAAAATAAATACATTTACTCAGAACTATATTTATATGTGAGGTACTTGTACTTCTCTTGAAATACAACCTTTTACTCCTCTATATATATTTGACAGTTAAATGTACTTTGCAGATTATTATTTTACATGAAGAATGCATAACATATGATACATTGTTTTTAATTAAAACTACCTAATTATATATAATAGATTAAATTGTCTCTTACCCGTTACATGCAGGTCTGTCGCTCTACAGAGCTGATGGATGGATAATAATACAGCTTCATGATATATAACAATAACATTCTTCTTCTTCACTTTTGATATTTTAGCACATTGTGCTGATCTTCACTCTATGATCACTCTCACTATACAATGTTTAATTGTAATGACACATATAGAAACACTTCATTTTATTGGTGCCGTAGTTTATAATAATAATAATAATAAATTCCCAGGCCGATTTCTTAAAATAACTACCTAATTGGCATTAAATATAGGGCACAACTCTTGATTTGTTGTAAAACTAATATATTTAACTTTTTAAGAAATAATCCGGAAATTATGTAATTACATAGTTATGGAGTTGATTTGCAGAAGAATCTTCTTGAAGAACTGCTAAAATCTTTTTATATATATATAAATATAAATATTATTATATTGTCAGTACAAAATTATATTATAGTTGTATAAATAGATATGTTATATGTTCTATATGAATATTTATTCAATCACTGAGTATAATAGGGTTGAAAAAATAAAGAAATAAATTTTTGCCATTTCATGTGATGCCATAAACTACAGAGTTTGGTGCCTAAAACCTTTTTTTTTGTATTTTGTGTGTCTCTGGCATAATGACATAAGCTTCATTGTGTTCAGATTGTGGCAATGAAACACAAAGTATGATGCCAAAAGAGAAAAAACACAAAGCTACACACAAGAGAGGACTGAGAGGGAGCGCACAACAATCTCTCGGTGGAGGAGAGGGGAAGGGGCGAGAGAGAGGAGAGAGAGACGCGCGAAGGAGAGAGGCGAGGACGAGGGCGAGAAAGAGCAAGAGGGATGGAGAGCTCGAGGAGGAGAGGAGAGCGGAGCGGACGACAGCGCGGAGAGCCGCTCTCCCCGCGGAGAGGCTCAGCCTCTCTCTCCTATGTTCTCTAGTCTCTGGTCGCTCTCTCTTCTCTCTATTCGCTATCTACTCTCTCCTCTATCCTATCTCTCTTTCTATCTCTCTCTCCTCTCTCTCCTCTCTCTCTCTCTCTCTCTCTCTCTCTCTCTCACTCTTCTCTCTCTCTCTCTCTCTCCTCTTTATCTCCCTCTGTGCTCTTTCTCCTTGCTCTCGCTCTCTGTCTCTCTCCCTCCTCCTAGACAAATGTGACACTCGGGACTCCCCCTCTTTCCCACTCTCCCTTGATGGATAGCACACACACACACACACACACACACACACACACACACACACACACATACACACACACACACACACACACACACACACACACACACACACACACACACACACACACACACACACACACTCACTGATGTATTGCCAGAGGGTGGGGGTGTGTGGGGGATTGAGGGCTAATGATTACGGGAATTGTCATTTGGCGATCATTCGTCTGCATTTGTAAACCATCAACGTCAAGAGCTCACACACACACACACACACACGCACATACACACCCACACACACACACACACACACAACACAGATGTTGCTACAAGGGGGTTGGGGTCATGAGTGTGTGTGTCTTTCTGGCATTTTCCGTCATCTAATCTCCAAAACTCACATTAAGAACATTAGAAACAGATCATGTATCACTGATCTGTGTGTGTGTGTCTGTCCGTGTGTGTCCGTGTGTGTGTGTGTCTCTTCCACTGCCTCTTGACGCTGATGGGTTGTAAATGCAGACAGATTATTATTGTTATAGCGAGTGAAAGAAAGAAAGAAAGAAAGAAAGAAAGAAAGAAGAAGAAAACTTTCTTACCTGGCTGATAAGTGAAGTGTAATTTTTTAACATGATTAAACGGAGCTGATATTCAGCTCTATTTAAAAGTGCATAACTCAGGGTGTTCACGTGGAGGCCCCAAGTATCAATGTGAAGTTATCATTGCATATTATATAGAACTACTCATTGCAGCCTGCTGGTGCTGTGAATAAAGAAAGTCAAATAAATGTATGACGTGTGCACAAGCATCCTCTGACTAATCATGGTTTGATTTTCAAATGGATGAAAAAGTCCTGTAGCCATATTAAGCCAACTGTATGTATACAATATGTAAAGTACATAAAAGCATAGTACAACAGACTTACTCCTTCACCATGTTGGTACGTTCCTCTCAACTCTGTTTCCCAGAACTGATGTTTATATACTACTACTGCAATTTGCAACAGCAAATACGTTTTGTCAGAAAGCTAATGCAGCAAATGCTTTTTATCAGCATTCCGAGGAAATGTTAATGACTCGTGCAAAGTCAATATATTTAATTTATTATCATACAATATCCGCTCTTGCAAGACAATAACCTAACATAGCAATTAAAGCATGATGAAATTTTCTTCTGTTGTTGTTTTGTTCAGGCACTTGGTCTCGGCTTAATACTGAAAAGGTCAAAGGTGACATATCTAGAAACATATTTCATTTATTGACATTCATCCAAAAGCACAATGTTTCCCTTACCTTAATTAAAGTGCATTTGTTACCTAAATGTGTCCAAGTCCTGCAAAACATAGCACTTCCTTACATGAAAAGCACTTTCCCTCTGAACAACGTCCAGGCAGCGTATGATTCCTCACAAAACGTAATTGGAAAAACAAACTCTACGTTTCTTTAAACACATTTGTTCTGAATAGTTTTTTTTCAATTTCATTCACTTCAGGAAGCTGCAAATGAGTGTGTGCTCTGCTCTGCTGAAGTCCTCTCTGTCTCTCAGACCAAATATTTCCAGTGCAGCATTAATCAGGAGTTTATCATTTCAACTGTACTACCTGAAAAATGATGCGCTTATTGAAGGTCATTTCACACCAGGCTGAACAAATAGTTCTTGATCAAGTAACATGATCGCTTCGTTGTCACATGTTGAGAAGGAAACAGAAAAGACCTGTGCTCAAAGTTCTGAAAAGTAGACTCCAGAAGAGACTCTTAATGAAAGATTAATGCTGACACACACACTTGTGTCTTTATCCGTCAGCAATACTGACATAAGCTCACCCCCATTATTCTATTGTATGTGTCTCACATACTCACTAAAATCATAATGTATTAAAAGTCCTCTCAGAATTAGCTCCTTCTCTGGATAGTGTAATCACAAAGGCTACGTTGTTGTTATTTATTGAGAGAGGAAATTAGTATGAGATTGAACAAATGCAGTATCAACTATTTAGAGACAATTATGATTCTCAACATTTAAATGATAATGAGCTGTAAATGAAGGGATGCATGTATCTGCTCAGTCACCTCCATCCTTCACTGTCAACACCCGAGGAGATTTAGACATGAAAGCAACACTGATGTGCAGCAGTGTGATGCTGCGACATAAATCATGACAAAATAAATAAAACTCTCCCTTTGAAAATGCTTCCCGGACACACTGTAACAATACACTTTTTACCAGTTGACAGTTGGCATGATGAGTTTTGAATTGGTGACTTATCATCTGTCACTTTAAGCATAAGAGTGCAACAAGCGTACTCAAATTGGAGTTGGTAACTACAACCTGCAGAGAGTGATTGAATTTGACAGTGAGGGAGGATTTCATCATACTGGGTAGACATGTTGAAGCTGTTGCTTCATCTGCAGTGTGATGTGTGCTGCTCAACAGACACAGTGCCATGTACTATCTTCCCACCTCTGGCCTTTACAAGATGTATGAAATATACCAGAACAACTTTAACTCATCTCTTCAACACTTTACTATGAGATATGACCTTGTATTTATACAGCCCACTATTACAAATGCCACATTTGCCTCAGCAAGCTTTGAACTCAGGACAACAGTAGGACACCCTCTGTCCTTTGATCCTGGCAGTGGACAAGGAAAACACTCCCAAAACAAAGAAGGGATCCCTCTCCCAGGATGGACAGACGTGCAATAGATGTCTTGTGTGCAGGACACACAACATCATACAATGAAAACATATGCAGTCCATATGACTGTAATGATATTGTGAACATGATTAGCATGCTAAAGGAAAGGGATGGCATTATTCTATGTTTGTCTTATTGTTAACAAATCCCATAAAAGACCAACACCAGCAATGTGTTCGTCCGCCTTTCAATAGCCTGAATGTGACTATTCACCCCAAGCTCATTGGTCTCGTTAGATCTATGTCTTTATAAACTGGTCACAAAAGGTAAAAAGAAAACAGCTGAAGTAAAATGCCATGAATGCCAGTTGGATGAATGAGTTTTTGTGGCAGCAAGTGTTTAGTAGTTTGTAACATGGCGCAGAGGAAGAAGATACAACTGCTGATACACACACACAGTACTTATAGGAGATAATCAATGGTTGGATTTGGGTCTTTTCCTTCATCTTTGTGCAGCTTTTAGAATCACGTTGACAGTATGTTTAAGTTGCAGTTGTCATAGATGTTGTCCGTGTTGCCTAGTTGAGAACAACACTATATTAATACATATCCAGACTGATGCCCTTTAAATGAAAAGGTTTGAAAGCAAATACAATGTTTTTATCAAAGATGTTCCAAATATTTAGACTGGAAAAAGGAAATGTATTTTGAGCAGTTTACATTTGTAATGTGTGTTATGTTTGCTATAATAGCAGCAGTCATGCAGCAGTTTGCCTACATTATAAATGTCTTGCTCTCTCGTGTTGATGAACCTACAATATTCATTACTCAAATGAATTTCTATCTTCTGTTAATAAGAACAAAAAGACGACCAAATCCCAACACACGGCTTCATTACACGTTCTTATTCTGATTATTGTATGTATTCTCATTTAAAGTTGTTTTTACGGTATAATTATAGGACTATTAAACATAGTGCATCAACACATGAGAAATGATCCTATGTGGCCACAAAATTGACTTTGCGTTAAAATATGGATTTTCATATTACAATTGCGTGGTATGATTATGCCTACAACATAAATAACTTATTCTGTTGTACAAATTGAGGTCATGAACTGTGAGTTTGTGGACATAGTTTACATTTTAAGTCATTAAAGACATAACATCATTTTTTTCCAAAAGGATTATTGTTTACACAAGTGTTATACATTCTTCTTCCTGTTCTTAAGGGGAGAAGAACATGTTAAAAAGCACACCTGGCATGAAAAGTGATAAATATGTGTGATTTCTTTCTTCACCACTGCCACTCCTCACCGTCTCTCTCTCTCTGTCTTACTTACAGCGTCTTGTCCATTATGCTCAGATCTGCATTTCTACTTGTGATGTGTCATTCATCAAGGGCATAGTAATAGCATGCTTGATTTATTCCATAGACATCTGGTTGGAATATGTGCATTCATCACTGCGATCGCTTCACAATCGCTCAAATGTAGCCACACACAGCATGTGCACATACTGTACATGTACGTGCAAACAAACACACATGCAGACAGACGTTCCCGTTCATTTATTTGGGGTACGCAGAGAAGTATTTGCACGGCTGTAAAAATGCAGCTGTGTTGTAGAAGAAGTCTTATTTTTAGTCTTATTATTTGTATTATTATCCCAGTTATGCTCAGCAATATGTAAATGCTCCTCTCAGTAGAATGTTTACATTTCTTCAGGAAGGAATACATTTCTTCACAATTTCATCTTCATTGCATTGTATGTTCTACATTGGCAGCCTTTGTACATTCATCCTCCTCTGTGACTGAAACGGATCTTTACTTCATTGCATGGAACGTATCATTTGCTTTGGTATTGGAGGAGGGACCAAAAGGATGCAGAGCTAGTTTGTATAAAGGGAATGAACGTAACTCTTTTCACGTAATAACCCCCCCCCCCCTCAGAGATGCAATACAAAGAGGAAGACTAGACTTATGTGTACAATAAACTGATGGCTTATCTTTAGCTCCCCTCCACCAACATTACCTCCAGGATACCTCCAGGATGTTTAGATTCAACAGAAACTTTTCAGCATCCACCTGCTGGCTTTACTCCACCAGCACCAGCATCTACACTCCAGGACGTCCAGTCAACAAAACGGACATTATATGTTATGTTTTTATATCACATTATATTGGTAGTGACAGCAGGATAGATGACGTAGGAATACATCATTGTTCTTTGATGTGTTCAAGGTCGTCACACTATATCATTGTAGCGTAGGTAGTGGCCAGGCGAGGTGACCTTTCTTCAAGGGAAGAAAGATAAACGTCCTTCATTGGAACACTAGGTGGAAGAAGTACTGCCAATATCACCCTTACAGAATGTGTATGACAGTAAGTATGATGTAAGTTGTTGGATAACAAGTGAAAATATATAAAATGAAGTGTGTAAATGAGCCTTCATGCTTCAGTGCTCAACAGGAAAGAGATGGCAAGAACTCCTGGTGGACCTGATGTAACAAACACTCATTCTTCTTAAACTCTAAGAAGTTTTTTGTTTCAGTTACCGCTCTTGATACGTGCTCAGATGTTTTTTCCTCCATGGACGGATGAAAACACATTGGAAATGACTCAAACTCAGCATTGGGAATACAGTCAATGAGAGTGCAGCTTTTGGGAGCTCTGAACAGCTAAACAGATTATGAAACTGGTCATGTTGGTGCTTACATGACTTTGGTACAGTCAGTAAACAGGAACGGTGACAATATGTTCTGTGAAAATAAATGAAGGGGCCATTTGAGAGGTGTTGGGAACAGATGGCCACAATGTGTGAATTTACTGCATTTCTGAAGCTGCAAAATATATTTGATATGAAAACATGCTTTCATGTTGCCATTTCTTCTGACTTTTTATACTTTTTTTTCTCCCTTTTCCTAACTTTTGTTGATTTGTATACTTGTTTTTTAAGTATAATATAAGGTTATCAGATGCACTCCAAGCCACATTTTACAGGGTTACTTCATTTGAATTAAGATGTTGTGAGTTGCCATCAATAAGGTTTAAAAAGTGAAGAGATGTGACGCACCTCTCTGTTGCCCCCCCCCACCTTGTGGTCTCAAAAAATCTCCAATACAACTTTAAGCACACTAAAATACATTTGTCTTCAAAGCATGTGTGTATGTGGGACTATCTTCCCTATCTAGTGACTGGCTATAGCGGATGTTTGCCTCCAGCTTATAACAGTCTACTTTACAATGACCTGAGTGTGCATGAGCGATGAGGTCAAGTCGAAAACATTTTATACAGATGTTAATATTTAAACACTTGTTTTTCTCACCCAAACCATGAATTAAACACTCTACTTATGAGTCACACCTCGCACCCTCTCTCCATCTCTACTGCTGTGTATCACACCGTCTTGTCTTTCTCTTGTCTCACTCCATCCATCCCTCTTTCTTCCACCCCCTTCAACCTTTATTCTTATTTTCTTACCTCTATCGCTCAATGTCTCTTTCTGCCTCCCTCCCTCCCCCATCTCTCCCTCCCCCATCTCTCCAGCCCCCTCTTTTTTCTTTCTTTGGCTCAATAATTGATGTGAGACATTCTGTTTCCTATTGGCTGGCTGCTGGGTTAAGAGACATGACTCGGGCACTTTGTACAACCCCTGACAAGCACATATACAAACATACACACATGGACTCTCACACACACACACACACACACACACACACACACACACACACACACACACACACACACACACACACACACACACACACACACACACACACACACACACACGCTCACACGTTTTACTGCAGAGTTCAAGCTAGGGTCATTTCTGTTGCATTAAAGTTGCAGGAGAGAAAGGATTTGGTGTGCGTGTGTGTTAAGCATGTATTGAGATCCCTATAAACTGACACCAAGGGTAACTCTGTGTGTGTGGATGTGACCCCCCTTTCCCTTGAACAGACAGCTGACATCACCAGGGTTACGGGTTCTATTGTCTTGAATGTGTCACGTGAATCAATCTGTTGCCTTATGTGATTTATTTTTCCTTTCATTTTTCTGTTTCAAAGACTGATTTTTGGCATTCTTTAGGTGACACCCCCTACCCGGCCAACTACCTAAGTCTTTGTCCAAACAAACCAATTTTTTTTTTTAATCATACTTTCTGTGCGCTAGAGGGGTTTTCCCCAGAAAAGAGCTCCAAGAAAGATACAAAGAAAGAAAGCATTGTATGCACAAGATGCCCCGATATATGATTTTTCCATGGGTGGTAGACAAGGTGTGTAATCCTTTTGGTGTTCGCACTTGGCTTCACCTGCCTCAACATGCCCCTGTTTAGTGATTTTGCCATTTCCTTGTGCAGTGGGGAGGAAAACAAGGTCTGTCTCAGTGACCTTGGTGTCCAGCGGAGGTGGGAGCACAGATAGCATAAAGACTAATCTGCTGCTTGATTTATATCTTGTGCTGTTGGCAGTGATCAACTTAAAATGACTTGAATTATCCTTTTTGCTCTGACAGACGAACATAGTCTCTGTGAATGTGGATTATATTCATTATATATAACACTAGCATGAAATTGGTTATGACATTAGAGATACAAAATGACTGTAAACATTCCTGTTTGATCTGAAGGATAAATGGGAAAGTGCTGTGGATCAATTAAGGCTATGATGTCACTATTATTCACTTTCTGGTTATAAACCAGTGGCACAGTGGCTCAGAGGAAGACGGTCCAAATGCAGATCTTCTCAGTTCTGGTTTCAATTTAATATAAATATGTCACATCTAGCAGACAAGGTTTTCCTTAGGATGCTCCAGTTTCCTCTCATAGTCCAAACACCTGTAGTTATAGAGGATAGATGGATGCCTATAAATTAATCCACATTTTCTTGCATTATTTTCTTGCAAATAAATGCAATATTTAATAAAACATGTGAAAGGTGGAACTCTGATTTTAGGTCAAGGAGGATTTCAATCACATTTTAAAAAAGGGCTTGATTTTTCCAAGTGAAGTTTATTTCATGAGCTGAATCACTTTATTAATCAGCAATGCAGTCTTACTAAAGAGTAATAACTGAAGTTAAACCCTTCTCAAAGTCACAGCTCTATATGAGTTTTGAAAGTTGGCTGAGAAGGTTAGAACTGTGTTAGAACTTCAACTTATACTGTTTATGGTTATGGTTTATGGTCATGCAGCAATTATTGTGTGGAAAAGAATTGTCTGTTTTCAGTTGGACCATCATTCTAAATCAAAAGAAAATTCTGCACATAGCTGCACACAATTGCTATGAGACCAATATGAAATAATGTTTTGTGATCTGTCAACTGTAAGAATTTTACAACTACACAATCTTTTAGCTAAAATAAAAGTATTTTTTAGATTATGTTGACATGGTTACAAAGAAACAGATGGAATAAACTCAAATGAACCCCTTCGACCTTTGAAAACAACATACGGAATGCCTGAATAGTTTTATCTGTTGTAAATCTGGTAGTTAAAAGATATTTCTTTTCAATAAGAGAATAAAAAGAAAGATTCATTTAAAAAATACAAGGCACTTTAGTTATTGATTCACGTGTTCTGTTAACACAAGTTATGATTGTCATTGTCATTGTCATCTCATTGTGCAGCTCATGTTCTTTCAGTGTTTTTGTTGATCAGCCCTGGAACAGAGAATACTTGTCAAACTATGTGAATGTTTTCAAATCTGCAGCGTTGATTGAAACTCTGAAAACCTTTCTACCTCTTCTTACAGTCATCGTCATGACCCTTTACAAGTCATTGAAACAACTCTCTGAGCAACTTTGACTCATGTATTGTCATGGAGTAGAGTGTTAGCGTTAGCTCTTCACTACTTCACGTGCTTCACAGGATCATTAACTTTTACTATTCCTTAGAGAACCTTCTGACAATATCGGCCCGATTAAAGCCTGACCCGGCAGATTAGTGCGTCGGGATGGATTGGGAATAACGGAGGGTGTCATGCGTGCTAATCCTTCTTCTCATCTTGTGTTATAGTGGAAGACAACCAACGCGGAATTTTGATGTACGCACCAGTTTAATGCACTAACAAACACAGGTCGTCCTGTCATTAAAATTATATCGGCCTCAGTGTTTGCCACAAAACAATGCCAAAGTCATCTGGCTCTGCGCTGCATTGGCCTCTTAAATGTGTTTAAGTGCACATTCTTGGTGTATTACTTGGTAACATCATGGCTGCTTTAAACCTCACCAGGTCTCCATCAGGGCGGAAGTAGTACGAAAAGATTGAATACACGTTATTCTATGTATACAGACAATGCACCGGACATGAAAGACATCACATAATAAAATGACCCAACAGATGCAGAGAAACAATAATCACAATATCCAAAATATTACCACAATGAAATCATTTTAACAATAAATAATAACCATACAAATCATAGAACAAAACAAAAAAGGAGCTTTATAAATGTACGGTTTAAAGTCTGTTTCTTAATTTAAACCTGTGTAAACTTATGCATCAAATTAAACAAATATATATTGTTCTGTAGCTAATAAAAGAATGTTGCAGCCCCTTTTTATTCATTGTGTTTAAATGCAGTGCCATTTTCAGTCCAGACGCCGTTCTCCTGAGGATGTTTAAAAACAACGTAATCCTAAGGAGATGCTTTTATTCTCAAACTTGGCATAATAATCAATGCAATTACATAAGCACACTTTAAAGAGTTCACAAACAGCCCTGGATGTAAGATTACAATATATTTAGTTCCAATTAAAGAAGAAATACAATTAAAATATCTCATTCTAACTTTTAATAAAAAAGTAAACAGGTTGATCAATTTATTTATCGTTTGCGTCTCATCTATATTTCAGTCCTCCTTTCTCTGTCTCTTCTTTCCCGTCTTAATTGAAAGGCCATGGCAGGGGACCCGAGCAGCAAATAGCCTGATCAATACAAAGCCTGATGTGTAAATTGATCGTGTTGTGTGGATGATGGAGACTGTGCTCATGTGCAAGTGTTTGAGTGACGGAAAGAGCCTGTGTGTGTGTATGTGTGTGTGTGTGTGTGTGTGTGTGTGTGTGTGTGTGTGTGTGTGTGTGTGTGTGTGTGTGTGTGGTCGTACTCCCTCTTATTGAGGTGTTCAATCAGTCTAATTCATTCTCGCTTAGAGACTGCTGTGTGGTTGCAGGACAATTCATTTACTCTGCATGCTCCAATCAAAACTATTCCCAGCATTCCCTGCTGTAATAATCACTGCATATGAAATTAGAAGATCCATAATGCCGAACTGCTTTACACTAAGGGCCAAACAGGCTCGTGCAGGAGCGTGAATGACTAAATCTTTATGATTTAAAATTGATAGCGAACATCACATTAAGGAGAATCAAACTTGTATAAATTATCTATAATCTGAGTGTTTTAAGAAAAATAAAATACTCTCATTGAATTGTCCATCTATTGGGAATAATATCTAGATCAAGACAAAGCTTAAAGTCATGGGAATAAAAAAAAGAAAAGTCCGTTGGCCTGTTAAAGTCTTGCAAACTGTTCGTGATAAAGGCCTCTTCAGATGATTTGGCCCGACTTTATTATTATGATCATAGAGTTGAATCAAAATGTTTGACTGTTTCAAGAAGTCAGAAAAGCAAAACAATACCAAAATCTGATTCATAAAGAAGCCGTATTTTGCTCCATCTGCAGTGATGATCCATTCCTGTCTTTGACACCAGCGGCACATCTGCTCAATCTCACTTTCTTAATAAGCAAACACAGACAGATCCCTTGTTTGTTAACAATAATTCATTTTCTCCTCTAAGAAAGCTATTTGCAAAGGTAAACATAATTTCAGGACACTCTTCAAACTCCAGCCTACATGAAAATAATTATCATTTGGCTGAGCGGTGCACTTTACTTCCAAGCTGGACCCTTCTCTCCACTTGTCAACAATCATTTATTAGATACATATAAGCATTCAGAAGTGAGTACACACAATGTGAGGTCAAGAACAACAAGGCAGGCTGTGATCACATACAGCGCCTGTAATCTGCAAAATGGAAAGTAGAACGCGTGACGATGTGTTATAAAGTGAGCAAGAGACAAGAGCAGAGCAGAGTATTACTAATAACAATGTGTACTTGTTTGCATTTATATGAACAACGCCACCCAGTATATTGCATTTGGTAATGTCATTTCACAAATGTGAAACTGATTTAAAAATAAGATTAAAATGTATTTTATTGTTCCTCCAAAGAGTATTATACATACAGAGGCCTTAGTGTCTGTGTGATACTTTATGCATCAAAAATGTGAATAGTTAATAAAACACTTAATTTAATGGGTTTGTAATTTTAAAGGGTTACCGTTAAAATAAAAAAGGATGTAATGTGGTTTGAATTGAAGGGAAAATAGAAACAGCTTTCTATTGGTACTTCTAAATAATTCAGTCTTACCGTGAACTAGGAGTCTTTGCAGATGAGCTGAGCATGCAAGAAGGGGAAATGTGTGTCTATAGGCACGCATACAATGCAACATATATTAGGAATATATGACCAATAATGAATACAGAGGTTCCCCCTGGTTTCTGTGAGATCCGATGGTATCAAAACCTAAAACAAACTTCTAACCACATCTGCAGCACAATTCTCTTTTCTGTGAATACATATTTCATATTTTTACCAAAATAGAAATTGCTTGAGTAAAAATTAAGGTGATTTATTTTCAAGGAAATTCCCGTTTTCCCTTTAATTAGAAACAACATATATAGTTCTCTCCATGAAATGTGTTATAGAATGATAAATATTATGGACCTGTAAAATTAAGAGTTACCATTGAAGCTTTATCAAGTGGTTTAATATCGAACGGGAAGGAGTTATGACAATCTGGCCGAATTATTTATTTATATATTATTCATTATTGTATTTATTTTTAATATGTGAATTATGAAAGTGATACATTTCCAATAGAGCTGCCTGCCTGTCCCACGTTTACATGTACACAGCGTTCTCTTATTATGTCCAGCCTGCTGAATCTGACATGATGCAACAGCGTTTGTGTTAGTGTATACCTAACTGAAATACAATCTAATAAGAATATTAAACTATAAATCAAACTAGAACATTGTATGTTACAGATACAAGCATTTGTTCACGATGTGTTTTAAATATATAACACTTGATGAAACCTATTAAAAATAAATTGGTATCATATAATATGTGTCTAATAAATATTTAATTATATATATATATATATATATATATATATATGAATTTTGCCATAAAATCATAAATGAATCAATATTATTTTACAAACACATCCCATAAACATGTATATTAAAACATAAATACATAATAACACTATGGGTATGTATTCTGAAATATGACCCAGTTAGATCTCTGATTGGTCGGATGGATGGATGACGTTAATATTAATAAAAACACAAACATGTATCAGTGAATGGTTATTTTATTTATTTATTTTCAGAATTAGTATTTAGTATTTTGAATATGAACTATTTGTGCAGATTGATTTTATTTGATCCATGTGTTTTAAATGATTGTTTAATTGTTGTAGAAAGACTCATCAGCTGTCAGCTGTAAAGGGCCAGTGTGTAGGATTTAGTTGCATCTCGCGGTGATGGTGCAGATTGTCCCCCCTCCCTTTCCAAGTGCGTAGAGAACCTACGGTGGCATTCAGGTAACGTAAAAACGTGAAAGTCCCGTTCTGGAGCCAGAGTTTGATTTGTCCCTTGTGAGCTACTGTAGAAACGTGGCGACATGGTGACTCCGTGAAGATGTACATACAGTATGAAGGTAAGGTAACGAAAACACAAGAGTTCTTAGTTTCAGGTGATTATACACTATAGTTAGGAATATTATATTCCATGTCTGATAAATGATAAACCACCTCAATCTTATACACAGGTCCTTTAAATTATCTTTCAAAAATAGTCAATATTCCATGAAGTCAAAAAATCCCCTCGCTGTCCCCTGTGCACAAAAAACATTTTGTCTTGCAGAACTCTAAATATATTTAAAATGTGTTTTCGTGTGTGTGTGTGTGCGTGTGTTCGTGCATGTGTGTGTGTGTGTGTGTGTGTGTGTGTGTGTGTGTGTGTGTGTGTGTGTGTGTGTGTGTGTGTGTGTGTGTGTGTGGCATTGGTATAGGGGTAGGTGGAGGTTTAAAATGGCGCCTGTCTGGAAATAGGTCCATTATGGGCTTAAAGTACTTTTAGTCCTCCAAACATTCCTGGCTCACTCTCTTTCATTTTCTCTCACTTTACAGCATCTTCTCTCTCTCTCTCTCTCTCTCTCTCTCTCTCTCTCTCTCTCTCTCTCTCTCTCTCTCTCTCTCTCTCTCTCTCTCCCTCTCTCTCTCTCTCTCCCTCTCCCTCCCTCTCTCGTTGCTCTCGCTCTACTTCTCTATGCTGTCTCCAAACTTCTCTCTAGCCAATTAGTGCTCAGTCTGTTCCAGCAGAAGACAATATGTCTGCTCCAAATCCAGAGAGGAGGCCTTAAATGCTCTCCAGAGAGAGGGAGAGGGAGGGAGCAAACACATGCATTAGGTAGGGATAGTCTTCTGGGTGCACTGATTAGATTTGCATATATGAACTCAAAATGATGTTGCATTTTTCAGGCTAAATATGCAACTGGCAACACCTGCACATGCTTTACGTAAAGATTAGTGAGGAGTCGAAACGTGTAACAAGATTATCAACCTAACTATGATACTATGATATGATATAATAATTATGACGTTATGCAATTCGGATAAGGTTCTTGTGCTTATGTGTGTGTGTGTGTGTTTGTCTAAATATATATAATGTGAGCCATGATGCAATGTCACCGGGGAGAGATATGGTCAACACTGACGCCAGACATCAGACATACCCATTACACACACACACACACACACACACACACACACACACACACACACACACACACACACACACACACACACACACACACACTTCAGGTTTGCGATACAGTGGAAAAAAGAAAACTAGACATACTGATGGAAGATTGAACGAGTCAGAAAGACCTGGATTACAGAGGACAATGTAAACAGTGGATATAAATATATGTTAATGTTTCCTATCAGCTATACATCCAAAACATGACATGGATATATATATATATATATATATATATAAATATATATACATATTTATACATCATTGGAATCATATTTTTAATTTGGATCAAAGCTCAGGAGGAGCGGCCACTGAAATAGTTTACGGAGCATCACTGACTAAACTCCACTGATATTCATAATTTAATAATTTAATCAATTTAATCACATCTAAGTAAATTCTAAACAAGATAAAACAAATACCTTGGCTAATATCACAATTTATTAATGACAACAACATATTAATTTTTCATTGTCTGTTAATATAATTTTGTGGTGGAAAAGCATTTAGATCGTGAAACAATGTCCCTTAAAGCAATGGCACTTTAAAAAGCCCTGCATTTAAAATGTTAACTATGTAAAAGTAAGAAAGTATTATAAGTGGCAAATGTCCCCCCTCATTGGTTTATTGTTATATTATCATTTGTATTATTGGTGTTTAATCTGTAAGCAGCATTTCCTGAAGTTAAGCTAATTTTAACTAATTTATATAGTTTCAAAGTAAATAATACATCGCATGTTTTGTTATTTTGTATGCAAGTAGTGACATCACTCACCAGATGATACAAGATTTCCTTTTGGTAAATCCTGCTCAGCGTCACAATTGACTAACCCTAACCCGTGGGTAAACTAACATTGTCTGAACTCATGCTTGTCGTTCCTGCGAGCTTCTTTACAGCCAAAGCATCAAATGTTTGAAAATGCTTAATGTTGTGGAGTGTAACCATATTTGTCTCCAATAGCGTTTAGATTTTCTTCAGAGTGTTTGAGAATTACCGTGTGGTGTTCATTTAGCAAAGTGTTGCGTCTTACAGTGTCTGCACAATACAGCCAAGTAGTTTCAATGTCAAACTGTGGATAAGAGTGGAGGTTTCTGTATATTATGTACTATGACACTTTGTGAGAGTTGTTGTAGAAGAATCCATGTAGAATTGTAGAAATAAATATTGTAGTAAATAAATAATAATAATACAAATAAAAATAATAAAAAGTAGCAACAATAATAATCAATACAGAAACAACTACCTCACCCATAGTGGCAGAACTTGTTTGATGAAAACAGTTATTTTGCAAAGTACATAAAGGCAGAGAGAGGAGCGATGACTGAAGCACTTTAAACGTTCCTCTCCCCCCCTCTTTGTCTCTTTGTCCCTTTGGATAGGATGAGAGGGGAAAAGAGTGTATAAGTGTGTGTGTGTGTGTGTGTGTGTGTGTGTGTGTGTGTGTGTGTGAAGGAGGGAGCAGAAAAAAAGCTGAGATGCAAACAGAAGAAGAGAAAGGAGGGAAGAAGAAGAAGAAGAGGGGTGAGGTAAAGAAGGGAGAGACAAAGAGGTCTCCCCGGATTTTCTGTCAGACGATCACACACACACACACAGACACACACACACACACACACACACACACACACACACACACACACACACACATACACACCTATACACTCCAACACATCATGTAGCCACTCTGCGAGGTCAGAGAGTGTAAGTGTCGTGAAATGCATGTCAGCCTCCTGGGCCTCTCCTCCTCCTCTTTCTTTCTGCTTTTAAGACACGGAAACCACAGTAACCACGACAACTCCAGACACAATTACTACCTACTCTGTTGCGTGTGTGTTTGTATCAGAGAGAGAGAGAGAGAGGTTTTGAGTTGAGAACACATAGCAGAGATGTGCCCTGGCTTTGTTTACACACAGAGATAATTCCCCTTCTTAAGATGGTCGCTATAGTAACAGACTTTTGGGTCAGATCATGTAACTGGTGTAATTGGGATGGAGTAACCTGTGCAACCTCATACTGCGATTAAACATAATCCACTTAAAGCCCTGTCAACGCTTTCTGAGGTGCCCTACATGTAATGAATGGTTTACCCTCTGATATAATCTGAGTCAATATTTTATAATATTATAATTTCCTACTGGTAAAGATACAAAAGTTTGCTTTTAAACTACATTCAAAACCTTTTGTCTTGATGTTGAGTTGTGTTTTTTCCAAGCAACTGTTACATTTCCCCTCACAATATGATAATATAGGACTTCCAGTTGAGCAATATACGGCTATAGTTATTAAGAAGTTAATTCCAATTAAACTCCCAGTGTTACCGAACTGATATAGGAACAGAAATGAGAAATACAAAATAAACTACCATTGAAGACCATGGCCCCAATGAAACCCAGTAGGGCAGAGAATCTGCTGATGCTTGTTCGGATGGTTGATTAATGCATATGTGTGCGTGTTGTGTGCGGATTGGCTGTCATAAGGGGTCGGGTGAGTGTGGCTAATAAAAAACCCTGACCACTGCATCACTACCAATTATCATTTCAAAAGGATGAGTTCTGATTATAATCAATCAGGGAAGTTATTGATATATTATTATCAATGAAGGTCTAAACTTATCTCATTACCCAAACACATCTTCACTGTTTTTCCGACTTTCCTTATCTTGACTCCCTTAAAATCCTAAAGTTATTGAATTACAAGGCAACAGTCTTACAGTACATCTATAGCAGGGGTTCTCAACAGGGGCGGTAGTGGCCCCCAGGGGGTGTTCAGAGAGGGCGCTGGAAGCAATATATTTAGAAAGGGGGGGCGTTTGCGTGTACGGCCCGCGAGGTAATTCATAAACGCACGCAAAAAATCTACTCCAAAAAAAATTATCTAAATCTAGTCAGCAATAGAATAAAACAGGCTGCTGACCAAGGTCAGGTTCCTTGAGCACAACACAAGCGGAACGTGTCATCTCGTGGTCACGTCATGTCAAAACACTTCAATATTAAACTGTCATTGTCATCAGCGAACGCAGCATGGCGAGTGTAACAAAGAGAAAGGTGGATGCGAAATGTTCCAGGAGAAATGGAAAAATTATTATTTCTTTCTGGAAGTAAAAGGCCAGTGTGCAGAGTTTAAATCTCAAACTTCTTACCATTGCATTTGTTTAACACTCCTGAATAAAATGAAATAATATAATATTTATTATTATTTAGAAATGTTATTATGTAACTTCAATCTCAGAGAATTTGAGTTTTTATAATAACATAATATAGCAGCCTAATAATAACAAAAATATTATAAGAATTGAAATACTAAATTAATATAATCAATATGTAATATAAATAATAAATATTAAGAATAATAATCTGAATAAAACAAATAGAATAATAATCAACATTAAAATTCAGGGGAGACAATTAGCCTACATTTTACTTAATGGGGGGCGGTAAGGAGACCTGGATAATGGATAGGGGGGCGCTGGCCCAAAAAAGGTTGAGAACCACCGATCTACTGCATAGTCGAGTGCAGGAAATATCATTATACACTGGTATGTAGACTGGTAAGCAGCAGTTTAATACAGTATGTATACAATTGTTGTTGTTTTGTCTATCTCCTGTTCTTTCCCTGTTGGTGGTGGTGTCCCCTGTAGCATGCTGGTGCTGTTGACTTGGACACAGGAGATTATCCATGAAGGTTTAAAGACTGCAATCTGGCCCTAAAGTGTAAGAGTGGGCAGAAAACACTTAATCGTGTTAGAGTGATCAGGGTGGCTGACATCACATGTAAGGGTGTCAGGTTCATTATCCCACTTTAAAAAGGATTTAATTCATTTAATAATAATTTCATCATATTGCTTCCACTAAAACAATTCTCTGTTAGAGTCTACTGCATAGTAATGTGACTCTGTAGCCTTCTTAAGATTAGCAATTCATATTATGTTAACCTTTGACAAGTGTCCACATATCCCAGATACCTAAATTCTTCCAGATTGTTATCAGATGCATGAAATGAGCGCAGCGCTGATTGAGGTTTTCTGCCCGGTAACTGTCAGTGTGTTCACATTTAGTTCTTCATTCACCTTTAATCACCACCATAAACCTTCAGTGTTTACTTCTGATGTTTTCTTTGTCGTCCAGCTCTTTGTGTCTTTGTCTCCTTTTATTTTCTTTGCTGGGGGCAGTTCAGCCATCATGAATCCAAGTCTCCACATATATAAGATTGAATATTAAAACAATATTCTGTGGGGTTTTCTGATGGAGTAACGGAAAACAAACGTGTGTTTTTGGCCACAGCTGATGTTGTTTGATTTACCGGACTTCTTTCTGTGGATTGATATGATTGGACATGTTCCTGTGATCAGAGCGTCCTTAGCAGCGGTCTGATATACAGAAATAACCGACAGTAGAATGTCGAAATTGACCAATCAGAATGGTGTATTCAACAAAGCTGCGTAATAAACCTGTACAGAGTTATGTCTTGTTATTATTCTCAGTAACAAACGAGTATTACGTGTATATCCACAGCCTCATATATAACTCCAGTCGTCAAAACACTATTAAAAACACGATGAGATGTACCGGTGCATTGGATTACACCTTTTCATTGTAAATAATGTATGTTTTTTGAACAATTTGAAAAAGTGAACTTCTGACATGGGTAGTGTTTATGTGCATGTAAAGGCTCCACATGAGAGCTTGCATGGAGAATATTGCTTGTGGTAAAATCAGGCAGAGAAGACAAAACAACGACCAAATATGGAGGTGGTAGTGCATACAGAAAGTCCTGGCCACTGGCTCTTTTGGTTTTGGTAAAACCATTTTCACCAAGGTAACCGCTACGATCTCAGAATATGGCTACATTGCTGAACATAAATCCAACGGGGAAGGAAATATGAGCAGTTGGACAATCAGACACATTGACAGTTTTGTCAGATAAGCTACCACTATATTTGGAGGTAAAACTGAATGTGAGCCCACCTGTAATGTTGCTAATTATCCCTCAGTGCAGAGTATATAATGAGTGTGCAAAACTAAGGTAGGTTGGTCAAAGTTGAACCAAGAAGTTGGTCTCCAAACTGTGATGGAGGTCTATAACAGCCAGTTAGGGTTGTAAAGGCACTGTTCACCTTAGTTTTCTTTACCAAATTAATTTACCTGGGGACTGTTTACAACCTCGGGTTTTTTCTCCTGGTAGACCTATTTTGAGCAAAATGCTATCATATCCAATAGCAAAAAAGCACAAATTGTAATAAACCATAATTTTCAGTAAACTAACTTCCATTGACTGGTTGGTACTTCAGAAAGTCCAGCGGCAGAACTCATGCTCACTTATACTTACACCACTCTGTTACTTGAAGAGCGTTGTCGTTCTTCCTCCACCTGCCTGTAACTGAACTGTACCTCTTCTGTTGCTCTGTTATATTAACACCGCTGTCTGTTTCTGCTACTGTATAGTATCCGTTCACAGGGGTTGCTGTAGGAGAGCGTGCATACTCAGGCAACATAACCATTATAAAGAATAGTTGAAGGAGAGTTGTTCTGGAATGGTATCCAACAGATAATATGAATTTCAAAATGTCGCTGATTGTAGAACAATAACTTTAAAGTCTGATAGCCCAACAATAAGAGTGTCAGTTGCTGTGTTATTGTTTCAAACTCAAGTACAGCAGAACTGCCCATATTGATTCTTTTTTGCTTTTATTATCACTCCAACTATAGTGCTGTTAGCGCGTCTGAGTGCTCTCTGTCAAACACAGGTATTTTGTGCTTTGGTCATGAGAACCTCAACAGCAGTTTTGGAAAGCTCTTAGGCATGCTTTCAAAACAACTCTCACTGCTTTATTAGCACCTAGGTCTCTACAAAAATCGGTATCTGACATTACAACTCTTAAAATGTCTAGTGAACGGAGGTCAGAGTTGGAAAACTACAAACTGAGTAAATATAAATTGAGGGGAAACTTTCTAAAAGCTATGTAAACAGATCATAATAACAACATTGATTTCATAAAATAAATGAGGGTAAAGCAAGCTTCAGTTTGACTAAAACAGACCATGAAATGAGACCAGAAGGATGAGAACAATGTGGTTGGAGAATGTTCTGTACTCAAGGTTTTCCCTTCATTAAAAACAATCATATTAAAAGTATTTTACTGTATTTCTTTAAATTTGGTGAACAATTGGGCATTTCTAATCCTATTTTATCTTAATGGAATACACAGTCGACCAAAGACTGACCATCCACATTTTCACAAAAACATTACATACACCACAAAACATTACCTTTTAAGAACACCATGAAATATAGCGAGAGCTTCAATTTAGAAATCATGGAGTACATTTTGAATGGGTTTTCTATCCAAAGCTGCTTTTATTCACCAATACAGGCATCATTGAATCAAATTGCAACTGTAAGGTTTTACAGTAACTCAATATTGGTTGTGCACGCTAAAAGGGAAGACAGACTGAATGGAAATGGTGAAGAAGAAGAAGTTACAAGTTAGAAGGTACAGGCAAAGAAGACAAATAAGAACAAGAAGAAAAAGGGAGATAGTGAATGCAACGAGAAATTAAAAAAATCAGGAGAATAAAAAGAAAACAGATTAAAAGGTAGAAAAGAAAGGCCAGACAGGAGCTAAAGAAAAGTTTTACAACAGCAATAATATAAATCTCTCCAATTGACTTACTTTGTGCATCTGTGTGTGTGTGTGTGTGTGTGTGAAAAGGACCTATGTGGCACATAACCAGGCGTGGACACTCAATATTACCACAGGGATCTGTCTTTGTGTCACACTGGCTCATACACATGGACACACACACACACACGCAGCAGGAAAAGCAAGTCTTTAATGAGAAGTCTGATGTTCTCTTATTGTCCTATTCCTTGAGTCACAGCTTCATTTAGAGGTGTGTGTGCATGCATGTGTGTGGCTTTGAGAAGGTGAGAGATTTTTATAGTTTATTCCCACTGGGGAGACATGCATGTGGTGGCCAGAGCCAATTGGACATGCCTGAAAGATTTCTCTTAGAAAGGAAAATGGGGGGAAAGTAGGAAAGAGAAAGGCAGAAAACAGAAAGGGTTATCTATAGAGTGGCAAAGACCAAGACAGAGAGTGAGAGTGAGAAACCCTGTAATCCTATTCATTATGTATTCTCATGGTGAAAAGAGGATGGGAGGACGATGGTGGAGGATACATCTTTGTAATAGGGACACCATTACTTTGAGAAATAATTATCAAAGCCATTCTCCCTTTGAAATAATAACCCCCCTCTACTCTCTCTCTAGGTGTGAGCAGGAATAGAAGTCAGAAGGCCCACATTGTATAGCTCCAGCAGTGAATCTTAATCCAGCAATAAGAAACTCAAGAAAATCCCCTAAAGAAAAGAAACAATGAGCCACCTTCTGCCACCTTCCACTTAAACTTAACCTGGATACACTAGATCTGGAGCTGCAAATCCTTTCCAAAACCTTATGTTTTGCAGACTTTTAGGTTTTTCACTTTCTAAAGAATACAACAAAGTAATTTAACGGTGCACCGATGTGCATTTACTCTGGTACTGTTCATCAGATTAAGACTTCCATTCCACTTTTCATTCCTAATATATGATAATGACGTCAATAGACGTCATTATCATATATTCTGTTGATTCATCATTCAGTTGTACCAGAGTTCAGATCAGATGTACAAACTCTCCATTAGAAATCCAGCCTTCAAAGTCTTAAGTGAAGCCACTGTGTAGACTTGATATGAATTAGAGCATCAGTTATTTTACATACCCCATAGTTCCCTTTAATATACCAAAGAGGAAATTATATGTAACTGTACATTTCTAGGAAGGTTTTTAGGAACATGTGAACGGGTACAGGGAAAACTCAAATGGTACTCTTCTTGTCGGTTATATTAAATGTCTTTTAACTGGAACTTAAACACAATATTAAATAGCCTAATAATCTATACAACAACATATTCTATTCTAATAAGTGATCAAGTGTTTTGTACATAACATGTTCAAAGTAACTATAGCAAAGTAAAAAGTGAAATATGTCTCTCGATGTTAGAGGGTTAGAAGTATAAAGTATCATGAATGAAAATACTCAAATAAGATGTACTTAAGTACATTAATAAAGTAAAAGTACAAAGTTACTTTCCTTGACTGAAGTAAAGTATACCTCTCACTCTGATTATTGTGATTTGGATGGACTAAAAACAAATACAATACAAAGAAGACAAGACATCAGACATACCCATTACACACACACATACACACACACACACACACACACACACACACACACACACACACACACACACACACACACACACACACACACACACGGTGTGGTCCCTCTAGTTGTTGGACAGCGTCTAACACCTGCACCAGAGGCTCTCACTTGGCTGAAGGAATGTTGCCAGATAAAAAGATTGCCCCCCATTAGACTGTGGAGCTGGCAGGTTTGGACCTGCAGCGGAGCTTTATTCCATCTTTTATTCCAACTTGTTTCAGTTTGACTTTATGAGAGCTTGTCTAACCCGCAGTGTTTCTCTCTGTTTCACCATGTTCCAATGATTTCTCTGTCAGAGAACTCTTTGATTTTACAAATGTGTGGTGTGAGCCTGCACAAGTTTGACGAGGGAATGTTTTTGCTGGCAGCTGTGCTAAGTGCAACTTGTGTAAATGTAATAAGAAATGCTTAAAATATCTTCATATTTTAAATTGACTAAACAGCACTAAATAGCTGCTCGGGAGGATTGTATATCTCTAACTTCCTCCCTCTCTCGTTCCTAACTTTCTCTCTTTCTTCTTTTTTTATCGTCTGTTTTTTCTTTTCTCCTCCTCCCCCTTTCTCCTGACGCTCTCTATTATTTTCCCTTGTCTTTCACTTCCTCCTCCTCCTCCCTCCTCCCATCACTGGCGGATTCTGTTTCTCTCCATCTTTCCTGCCTTCCATAGCCAACTTCAGAGACCAAAAGACCCTCCCTTCCATTTTTGAACAAATCAGGAGATGATCCGAGACACAGATTCCCCAGGAACTCAAATTCTAGCAGCATGCCGAGGCAAGGCGAGCTGAAGCCGTGATGCAATGTTGAATGGCAGAGGAGAAATCAGATGGAGAGAGATTATAATGAAAGATGGATCAAACAATTTCTCTTTCCTTGTTGATCCCTCCTCTTCATGCAGACACGCCCTGTGTGTCCTGCTTCTCCTAAAGCAGCATGCCTTATAATTAAGATAAGCGAGCGGGAAGGTTGGCCTGGGGTTCACATGCTTTCTTTTTGCCTATGCTTTGGAGATATTATGCCAGCACTGGCATCCTGGGAGTTTTCTGGAAGTGACTCACACACATACAGGAGAGGATATACAGTATGTGGTGAAGTCAGAGGGTTTATTTCATGTTTTTAGCTGAATTGTAGATTTGGAAATGTCTCACAAACTAAGATCTTTATTAAAGCCAGATCTAGTATTATGTGATTACCAATACTTCATTTAAGAACGTGCTGCATAGAATCAAATGAGATGAATTCATGAAATGTAATATTTAAAAGTTAGTGTTCTCGTCCTCGTGCCATCAAACTTAGCACTAACAATCTGTCAGGGATCACTAAGGGAATCAATAATCTAATGTACACGTTGTGTATTGCTGAGGAGCGCATTGTTGACCCGGAGCTCTTAACTTCTACGGGATATATTTATTACGTACGTTATGGTCACTGTTACACCACTGAACATGCTGGGTACAGCTCGCTAAGGAAGCAACAATGCCATCGGTCCGAACGGGCACATTCTGAACGGGCACTGCACTCAAGATTCATAACAACAATAACCTTAATTATCATTCTTGATGTATGCTCAAGTCAAATCTGAAATTGTGATATTCATTCTTCCAAATCAAACCACACACTAAGTTTTGATAAATAACACCATCATTTCAGCTCCCTCCTCTCTGTACCTGACCTGAACATGAACCATGTTCCAATTATCCACGCATGTGTCTCTGTTCCTGTGTTTCTCCATATGTTGGTGTTTCTTCATCCACCTTCAGCTAATAGGAAACTCTGCAGAAAGGTTTCAAACTAAATCAAAAAAACATAAACGACAGTATCTGAATGTGTGCAACCCTTCACTGTTATCTCCGGTTGAAATCAAAACTAAAAAGCACTTTCTTTAGCACGGCGTGGTCCTGCTCTCGCAAGCATTTTGCTCTGCCAGAAACCCGAGCACCTCAAAAACATTTAAGAAAGAGTCATATGGTGGCAGAACTCTGTCTCTACCGCTCGTCAGTCCATCAGTAATGATCAATGGCTTTTAACTGTGCCTGCGTGACCTTTTGTTTTTAATTGTGTCAAACGCTGTTGGAGTGTAACTGTGAGTGTTTTTTGTTTTTCGGTTCATGGATTTCCTCACAGCATGGAGTGTGTTGTGTATAAAGCACTCTTACAACGTTCAGATGTAAGTTTTTGGGTAAATAGCATTAACAATTTAATTTGAAAGTAAAACTGAAAGGGGAAAAACCTTATATAAGCAGTTGGTACAAGTACAATAGAATCTGTCATTTTTCTACCTTTTCTTTTTCTCCAATGTGAGAGCAAAGCCTCCCTGTAGACCATTAAACATGCGCACAAAATTAAGATCCTAATTTGGGATTAGACAACACACGCTGCCCCCCATTTATCTGGAAGTGGTATGTAAATGTAGCTGCTCTCTGAGAAGTTTTTTAACTTCTTTCAAAGTGTAACAAATACATTTTCAGTGATTTGTCAACCCTGGCGCTTGATAAGACGTTACATTCTTAATTAAAAGGGGATATACCGGAACAATCTGTGAAATGTTTTCCATTTAAAGCCTGGCAAAGTTTTGATTAAGTTCAGGTGATGGTTCCTGATTTTCTAACGGAGCAGTAAATGACATCCTGAGTGGAGGAATTGTGGCCTCAGAAAACATTCGTTCTTGTGTTTATCACTCTTGTTAAGGCAGCTGAAGGAAGCCTAATGTGTGTCACTATGTGTTACACACTAAAGATGGCTTATGGTAATTATAACAGTAAGGATGATGACAAATGACGGACAAAAGGACAAAACAACAGATAAGCATGATTGAGCAGTCATTTGTACAGGGCACAGATATATCTCCACACAGACAGCACGTGATGATGCATTCCAGGTGTTAAACATTAATGAGAATAATGTGCGTGTGGGTTCGTGCTTTGGTGAGTCATTTTTAATTATTATTATTATTATTATTATTATTATTATTATTATTATTATTATTATTATTATTATTATTATTATTAGTATATATATCTATATATTAGTTATTTATATTGGCATGACAGCTATGACTGGATGAAAGAGTCTGTGCCATCCTGTTAAGTGTGTGATTCGTTCTTGTTTTCTCCAGCTGAGAAACGTTGCTAAAGTAAAGGTAATTAACCAGCTGGTCACACCTGAGGTTTTTATATTCATTTGTATTTGTATTTACTTCTACGTAATGGTGTTTGTCTATATGTTTTTAATTTGTGATGTACTGCTCTTAAAAGGTGTTTTATAAGTAAACATACTTATTTGTTTATCTATATGCAAGTTTAAAAAACACTGAGTGATACAGAGAGAGAGAGAGAAAGAGAGAGAGAGAGAGAGAGAGAGAGAGAGAGAGAGAGAGAGAGAGAGAGAGACAGAGAGAGACAGAGAGAGACAGAGAGAGGGAGAGAGAGAGAGAGACAGAGAGAGAGAGAGAGAGAGACAGACAGACAGACAGAGAGACAGAGAGAGATACATAGAGAGAGAGAGAGAGAGAGAGAGAGAGAGAGAGAGAGAGAGAGAGAGAGAGAGACAGAGAGAGACAGACAGAGAGAGAGAGAGACAGAGAGAGAGAGAGAGAGAGACAGACAGACAGACAGAGAGACAGAGAGAGATACATAGAGAGAGAGAGAGAGAGAGAGAGAGGAGAGAGAGAGAGAGAGAGAGAGAGAGAGAGACAGAGAGACAGACAGACAGAGAGACAGAGAGAGATACATAGAGAGAGAGAGAGAGAGAGAGAGAGAGAGAGGGAGCGAGAGAGAGAGAGAGAGAGAGAGAGAGAGAGAGAGAATGCACTAACATGCATGCAGTCGGGGCGAACGAGTGATTGTTGTGAGATGGAGAGTGAAAGGAGGGTGAGAGAGAGAAAGAGAGAGAGAGAGAGAGAGAGAGAGAGAGAGAGAGAGAGAGAGAGAGAGAGAGAGAGAGAACTGTGTGTCCATTGCTAATGGATCTTTCTGCTTTGAGTGTGGTTCAATGTGTGTTTGTGTCTCAGTGTTTTCTCTCTCCCTTTTAGCGGCACACTAATCCTGTTTTGCAGCAACTGGTGTGTGTGTGGGTGTGTGTGTGTGTGTGCGCGTGTTATAATGGGGTTGCTAAACTTTCTCATCTGCCTTCTTATTTAGTTTACTTGTGCGTCTTCTCTTACCCTCTTCCTCCTCACTTTGTTTTACTTCATCGTTCTCTTCCTGTCTGTTTCTAGTTCTGGCTCCTTTTCTGTCTCTTTTCCCGCTCATTTATTTTCCCCTTCTCCCCTCTCTGCTCTCCACCTCTATTCCCTTACTGTATACTCCCCTCTCTGTCCTTTTCTGTAATCTCTTTTCCTCTCCTACATTGTGTATTTTCCTTGTCATCAATACATTTTTCATTCTTCAGCTTCAAATGTTGAGCCAAACAAAGCCAAGCATGGGAGGAATACACAATGTGTGTCCATCCTAAGCATGTCTCTATCATCCTGGACCATCCATCCTCCTCCTTCACTAACACGTCTCTGAAGCATGTAACAAACTTTATTTCATACATATAGAAGTTTACTGTTACTATTATTAGAATTTTGTTTTATTTTCATCTTCGTCATTCCCTTTAATAACTGTTACAGTAGAGATCTGGTCCCATGTATGTTTCTGTGTGTTAACGGACGCACAACTGAAAATATCACAATCTAATGGGCAGCTATGCATTAGACTTCCTGCTCTGCAGAAGACGGACCTTTAGATGTTGGACCCTTCATTAGATTTCTTTTTGCACAAAATGGACAAAATGTTAACTTTGCTATAAAATTAGCTGAGCATATTTCTTTTTTCCCAAAGAGACACTATAAGCCCTTTTGATTTTTACAACCACACAGCCCTCTATTAATTACTTTTTAAGATTGCAGTTTTGGCCCCAGAAGCCTCTAAGAATATCAACATTGTCAGTATCTTGTCCCGTCTCTTGTGGGCTGTAAGGAACACGAATCCTGTGAAGGCTGCTCGCAGGGCTTTTGGGTATTTGCAGCAGCAGGAGGGGTGTTATCGTCTTACTTGACATACATTGTGTTACTAATGTATGATGATAACTTACTGCTGATCTGAATAAGACAAATAAATATCCTCCAGTCCCCCAACGCTCTTCATCTTCCTCCGCTGCTGACCTTTTTCTCCTCAATTGCTTTGTCACCCTTCACCTCTGTCTCGTTAATGACCGGCCAATTAAGCTGCTCACCGCATTGTTTGGGGGGCGTTCAATAACACACAAGGGTCAACGGCCCTTGAAAAACATTGCGCACTAATGGTAATTATAGTTGAGAAAAAAATCAAAGGGTTTGTGGGTACAGCAGGTTTAAATGCCAGCATGGGGTACAGTTTTTAAATGGACCTCATCAACGCATTTGCCTGTTATCTTTTTTCTCTTCCTGCACCCCCCCCCCCCCCCCACACCCCTCCCTCTCCCTGTCTTCTTCCTCCTCTTTCACCCATCCTTTCCTCTGTGTTTGGGGGCTGCTGATTAAGTTGGGTTTGCTGGTAATGAGCCATGAGGACTAATTGGGATTGTCAGGAAGAGAGAGACAGCGGGAGACATAGTACTTTGGCATTTACAAGTGAAATACGTCAAACACGAGGAGAAGAGATGGAAAGAGGAAGCTACAAAAATCCTCATCATTCTGATGAATCATGAGACGGCTTAAAGTCTTATTTATCTTGAAATAATGGAAAAAATAGCTCATTTCCCCTCTGAGTGTTATTATCATCATGTTTTAAATTGTTGGCTAATTTTGGCCTGCTTATGATTTGACTTCAGAAACTCTCACTGTGAAATAAAAAGCCTGAAACGTGTCTGGGTGCATACGGTGTTCTTCTTACCATTTTGTAAGGACAATTCTGCCATTGTAGTGAGATACTGTCATGACATTTACTGAATGAGTGCTGTGATTTATTTTTCATTATGCAAAGATGTTTGACAGTATTGTAAAAACAAGCACGTGTCACGTGTCACAATGTTCTGCTCGTTCACTTGCAGAACAAAAGAAAATAAATGGGATTTAATGAACTCAATGTAGAATTACGCAAACCATTTTATTTTATAGTCATGGACTGATGCTGACGCTGTTGAAAAAAGCAGAAATACATACTTTTTATTATTATAAATGTATTAATTTATTGTCATATTAGTATTATTTAAATATATTATTAATGAAGGCAAAACAAGTCAAAATACAAGTATTTGCAGAGTCAAACACTTGCTTGTCACACACACACACACACACACACACACACACACACACACACACACACACACACACACACATACACACACACACGCACACACACATGCATACAAAGTAAGTAACAAAAAAATGCAGGACTCTTTTTTTTTGTTTCTTTGCCTTCTCTCCGGTCTGTCTTTGTTTTTATTTGAAATCACATATTAATGAGTTGGCTCTGCTCCAGAGATGATTATTAAATGATGGAGCAGGACACACACATTCCTTATTCAAGTTTTTGTATTTAAAATTCATTTTGTGATGGTTTTATTTTTTTTAACCTGTGCCCTTAAAATGTCACTGCACATTAAATGTATAGTTTTAATTAAACAATCAATTAAAGCACGAGAAACATCATTTAAAGAAAATGCTTTATGTCTTCTCTGATGTCATCCAGACTTCAAACCAACATCCAGTGAAGGGAATTAAAAACAGAGTGAATAATGTGAGTGGTATAAGGGACAGCTCTCCAGTTCCATCTTAAAAGTTTACTTAAATGTTTAGTTGTGGCTTCAAAGAAAGTGATTTAATGTTCTAATGGTTCTTTGGGTGGCTGTGCTGTGTCAGAGAATATATAGACAGAGGTTGACAAACTCACTGTGTGTGTGCTTTGTGTTGATGATGTGTTGAGTGTTCAACCTTTAAACACCACTTCCATATCTAACACACCTTTAATTACATCGCATCGTATCCTTTTTAGATGTTTTTTTAAACGCAATCCAAAAGAAAATGTCAGCTACGTTTATTTTCTTCAGAACGGAACTGTATATCTGAGCATTTTCTTTACTTAAGAAAAGAGGACACAGAACGTCTCTCAACCTACTTATTAATCCAAAAGCCTTTTGATTACAGTGAAAAACATTTATTATGTGTGAGAAGTGTGATTGTTCCTGTAGAAAGGCCAGGCTGTGATTGTGTTAACACAAACACCCTTTGCACAAAGCAACATTCTTACATTTTACCATCAATGTTAGAACCTTCGGCTCATGTTCAGGCTTCAACAATCCTCCGGCCTCCACACTGATTTCTGTTTGTGAGCGAGTGTCATCCACTTTGCTTTTTAGATTGCATAGCTTCATTACAAACATTAGTGCATTAACAAACAAAATCCTCTCAGCGCGCACATTAAAAGCATCTCATTCCCACCTCAACGCACAATGAAGGCCATAAAACAATACGTTACAGCCCTGACTAATTACCAATGTGAAAACTTTCATAATTGAATAGCACCCCTTACCCAATCCCGCTTGGCCAGGGCGTATTAAAAGAGGCTGTTCTCAATTAGAATTTGTCAAAGCAAACAAATGAGGTAGTTTGCATGGAGCGATTTATCTGAAGTCAGGTAATAAGGTGGGAATCACAACCACTTTGTTGTTTGGGTGTTTGCTAAATGAAGCTCATTAGTGGTGCAGAGACTCTGCCAAGAACATCACTAAATTATGCTGAATCCCAGTTATGAGCAAAAGATGTACATGAACACACATATGCACACGCGAGCACGTCCGAGCTTTACGATTGGATAATTAAGTTAGAGATTGAGTTTTTATTGTTGCTGTGTTTATTATGTTTGCATTGATTTTACTGTGGTAGGGCAGTCAGTTTATTACTGAAATAAAGTGAATGCCAAATCATTATTGTGGTGTCATTTCAAAACTATTTGCAATTCAAATATTGTGCATTTTCCCAGAAATAATATCGTGTTTATTTCTGTAAATCCTGCATGTCATGCAGCAGGTGTTGTCGTTGAATACAGACTGCAAGTCCCACACAGCACAGTGGCTCATGGCAGGGGTGTTGCTGCCATACAGGGGGGGAGTAGAATGGAGCGGACCGTGTCCATTAATGACACATTCATAGTCACAAGCACTAACAAGAAGTGAAGAGTGTGAATATGTGACTGAACAACTGGTGCTGTTACCGAGTCCCTTCACATTAACATGTATTTAAAACTAAATTATTCTTAGTTGTATTTTATTTACCGGTAAGTGACTCAATCCTTTTTATTCATACATATTATTTGGAGCTTTTTGTTTGTGACTTTTCATTTCACAGATGTTAAATATGGCATATCTCTCTGCCTTGTTTTCTGTATCAGAGTTTCTTATCTGTGAGAGCTAAATGTCACTTCATTGAAACACAGAGTGTGTCAGAGGAACACACAAATACAAATCAAACAAAAGAGACTGTGACGTTACTTGACATTTACCATGGATTTATACAATGAACTGCAATTTCATTAGAAAAACAACGAGTCCGTGTTTGTCACTTGTAAGTCTGTGCTTCAAAAAAAGTGTTTTATTGATTATGTAATTGCTCTTAATGACAACAAAATACCACTCCTTCTCCCTGTGTCAGCTAACCTCCAGGGTATTTCAACTAGACAGGCAGAAATCTGAGTGAAATACAAACATACCCTGAGGAAGGACCTGGAAACTGACTTTACAGCTCTGCACAGTCCTGCTCACTGAGGCTAAGGACTCACACTCCACAGACAAACCCGGGAAATAAGATGAGTATACCAACAAACCAAAGAATGCAAAGAAAAGCAAAGTTGTGAGCACATATTTCACAGTTCTAGTAATTCTTAATACCAAGAAATAAAACACATGCTCAAATGACATTGAACAAAGAACCTCAAACATTACATTCAAATAAAATAGATCTGCTGCTGGCAAAATGAATGTCCATGGAGAAGTCTGACAAGGCATACTTTGCTTTCAAAATAAATGAATACAAATTCTATCTTTTATATTTTTAATGTTGATGTCCTGTTTTTCTTAATGTAATTGCTAATGTTATATGTACATGTAAAGCGTCTTTGAGTACCTTTTAAAAACGCTCTATAAATAAAATGTATTATTATTATTATTATTATTATTATTATTAATAAAATGAGGAGGAGTAAAAGGGTCACACAAAAGGAGGCAGAGAGGGAAATGTGATGAGGATAGAAAGTAAAAGAGGGGGAGAGAAGAGAATAAGCAAGAGAAAGAGATAAAATAGCAGGAAAAGATACAAAAAAAGAGCCAGAAAGGAATAATAAAAGAGAGCTGGAGAAAGGCAAGGACACAGTTGTAGAGGAAAGAGCAGGAAATGTGTGAAGGGAGCGAGGAGACATCCAGAGAGAAGAGGAAGTTATTATGGCTCAGCGGGAGCCAGATGAAAGAGCTGCGATGGCTGAGGCAGATGGAAAGTCAGCCTGATGAGGAATGCAAAGTGAAGGAGGATCTCCAAGCAGACCGCTGGCTGGACTTATTCATTCCTCTGAAGCACCTTGTCGAGATTATTCTCAACAAAATGCCTCGTTTATCAGTCTCTTCAACACGACACACGACTATTCCCCTAAACCATCCCTGTGGGTGTTTTCTGATATGCCACCTCTGGTTAAAACTATCAGGTAAGCTCAGGGGCGGGTTGGGTTGAAGGCCTTCATGGGTAAAATAACTATTGATGTGAGACAGGACATAAGTAGTTCAGTCGTTCTTTTTGTTCCTGTACATTTCATTGAAACGTGAGACTTTTTCCAAAGTTCCCACATGTTCAATATATACGTGTATGTATATGTTTTATGTATTTTAAATCCATGAAAAAGCAGAAAGAAGGTGAAGAAAATAGAAAAGAGAGGGTGCAGAGGTTTTTTATCTTCCTTTTCTTCCAAATGAGGTAGTTTTCAGTGACGTGTGAAGGAGAGGGGCAGCCTACCGCATGCACACAAGTGAGACGAAGTGGAATCTTAGTGTCCCCACACAGAATGATACAAACAGGGATTAGAACTACTTTTTAATCAGGCAATATTATATTTTTGTTACAGTGCATTGAGGCCTAAGAGCAGTGGAACAGAAATAATTCTCTCTGTTCGTTCTTTCTTTTTTCTTTACAGTTTTTCCAGACGAATTCCGTCTGATAATGTTTTGTGATTGGGAGGAGAAACATGTACTAGTACTACTACTATTACTACTACTAATACTACTACTACTACTAGTACTACTACTAATACTACTACTACTACTACTACTACTACTACTACTACTGCTACTACTACTACTACTAATAATGCTGCTACTACTACTACTGCTACTACTGCTGCTCCTATTACTGCTCCTATTACTGCTACTACTGTTGCTACTACTACTGCTACTACTACTAGTACTAATAATACTACTACTGCTACTATTACAACTACTACTACTGCTACTACTACTACTACTACAACTGCTACTACTACTACTACTACTACTACTACTACTGCTACTGCTACTACTACTACTACAACTGCTACTACCACTTCTACTACTGCTACTACTACTACTACTACTGCTACTGCTACTACTACTACAACTGCTACTACCACTTCTACTACTGCTACTAATACTGCTACTACTACTACTACTACTACTACTGCTACTGCTACTGCTACTACTACTACTGCTACTACTACTACTACTACTACTACTACTACTACTACTACTACTAATACTTCTACTAATACTACTACTACTACTACAACTGCTACTACTACTACTAATACTGCTACTACTACTACTACTACTACTACTACTACTACTACTACTACTACTACTACTACTACTGCTAATACCACACAATCATAATCATATTAACCAGTCATTCAACAATATTCAACTTCAAAATAAGCATGGGTCCCCTCACAGCTACACAGTACAGCTGTTTTGACAACAGTATTACGTTCCATTTTAAATCACATTTCCAGTTCATGTAATATTACAATATGCTATAACCGTAATTTATAATATTTGCGTTCAATATGTGTCAAGAGAGTAGAGTTTTTAGCAAAAGAATCACTTCTTATAATCGTCCCCTTCAAGTTGAAATCTTTATATTTTATTTTATCTTTGTCCACACTTTTTCAATCTTTTCTTTCTGCAATAACAGACTAGATTGAGGAATGTCCATAGCTGCTGGACTGCAGTATGGAGAGGGAGCTGAACCCAAACACACATTGATAGAATTATTAGTAAATTGATCCTGTGTGAATAATTAATCAAATCAAAAAAGTAATAAACCTCTGATTAATCACAAAAACATTGTGTCCTTTTGGAATCCTTGTTTTATAAAACAAGGCCAGAGATATTGTTGGAAATGAGCAGTATCCCATCCTCATACTGTATACTATCTTAATCAAATGTTCTGTTTTTGATGGGACTGTTTCCGACACACTGACAGCTCACCTTTCTGCCTATACTTTGATTATGCATATTAAATACGGTTCGGCATCAAGTAGCCCTTTTCATTTCAGGAAATGATTTAAGTCCGTTCTTGTTGGGGGTGGATGGGAGGATATTTCAGTTTTTATCCCACAACTGACATGTGTTGTGTTTGTGCATCCAAACTAAATAACGTCCAATAACAATATAGCAAAGACTGAATCATTTAGCGTTTGAATGTTTCAAAGCAATGAGTGCTCACAGCTTTCTCATCCCGCAGAGATGATCAACCCAAGGGGACCCTTTCAAAACAACAGCTTCTCTCAATAAATGCGTCCTATAACTATAATAACCTGCTGTATGCAGGTGGGAGATCTAATGTTAATGGATAGAGTCACAATAATAGATGTGTTTGTAGAGATATCAATTAAAAACATAAAAAAGTATGCTGCCGCTGATTCAATCTTGTCCATTAACTGAAAGTGAAATTAAAAAACCTCAATAGTTCACATTAACCCTCAACGACAAAACTGCCCTTCTGAATGGAGATTCCAGTCCGGGCCTTGCTGTTATTAGTGATGCAGCCATAACTTCTCAACTCAATTATCTGTAATAATGGCTCTTTCAGCTGAGGCAGAACATCCCGCTTTAACTTGTGAAATTAGTTGTCTCAAAAACTCTGAATACAAAGTTAATCGTTTCACATAAAAGTAAAAGAAAACAGGAACACTCACCTCCTCCAAACTTCCAGTCTTCAATCTCTTGCATGTGTTTTCTTGTTTCTCTGTCCCCTAAATCTAATTTAATAATTGACTAAAGTTAATGACAAGATCAAAATGAAAATAAGCTCAATGTTTCAGCCAATAAACAACACTGTTTTCTCGACAGACACCAACAACACATATTTGACTAAATGTCTGGGCAGTGGGTTTGAAACTCCACATAAGCCTTAACGCCATTACTTATTCAGGAAGTTTATTGGTGTGTTAATAATTGATCACCTAATTAAGGGGGGAAGTTGGGGAGATATGGGGCTGAATGCCTCTTTACCAGTGGGCTTTTGGTAAGTGCATGGTTTGGTGGAGCACGACAGAGAGGCGCCGATGAGAGTAACTTCTGACCAGAGCGTAAAATTCCTTTTCGAATACATTGACCTGAGCACGGAGCGCACGCAGGAAAAGATGCACAACAGTTCCCACTAAAAGCTCTGTGCGCTTACTGTCAGGTGAGGTTCTTTAGACTTTTACAATGATTCATTAACATCCACCTGTGTACTGCAGTCTTGCCTTTCACTCTGTTTCTTCTGCAGATGTTGCAGTTTAATTTCTCTGAGTTGTGATGTTGTAAGTGCAAAGCATCGGACAACAGCATTCATACCGCAGTAAAACTGACTTCCTTATTTATGTGATTATATTTTATATTTGGTTGTGGTGTTTTAGTGGCTTCCAAATAGAACAACAGAAGGTTGTGAGTTCAATACCAGGGCTGCTACCACTGTGCCCCTGAGCAAGGCACTTAACCCTGAGTCCTAGTTCTCTGTAATGTTGTCAACAAATCCCAATAATCAACATGGAATAGAGGATTGAACCAGGGGTGTCACAGACTAAAGCTATTAAACCACTAACACATCGTTTGTTTTGGTCTTTTCATGGGATTTATTAAGAACAAGAAAAATACAGAACAGTAGCAGCCTTGTCTTTTAAATGTATAGTCATTTTAGACTGAGTAGAAACAATCTATTACCAGCGCAAATCATGCTGCGGTCAAAGATTCATTTGGATGATCCAGATAGTGGACAAAGTATTACATAACAGGTCGTACACAGATACTAAAACTAATGGAGTGTCTGGGTGAATTAGTAGTGGAGGACGTAGATTTACGGCACTATTTAAGAGAATCAAAAATACATACAATGAGACAGGGGAGCTATTATTTGTTCTTTAATCTATTTATTTTGATGTTTCTGGTCATACAGTATTTGTCATGTATTAAAACATAAAGCCACAAAAACATTTATTTGCATATTTAATATGGTGAGGAAACCCCTTCAAAGTGTTTCCTAACAATGACGGTTCTATAAAGCACCATTTCCCTCGCACTCTCTGCACGACTCCTTTTTTTTTCAGAGTGATTTAACTCTCGGAGCCAAAGGATTCTCCTAGAGAGGCCTTTTAAGAAAGCTGTCTAATGCCAACCATTCATCATCTTGTTGGAAAACACACGCCATGCCAGCAGATAAAAGTGGCATTCATCATTCCTTTTATCGCACATGAACATAAATATCAGCTTTTTGCCCTGCACAGTTTACAGTACAAGCCATTTTAGATTTGAGGCACCAGTGAGACTGAGATCAGTGTTTTGCATCGCACTTTAATTTTTTTATTTTTTGGAGTGTGTATTTACTGATTTTAAATATACATCCTCCGTTTGTTTAAGTATAACACATATTCCTACAGCCTTGCATTGTTAGTCTCCACTAAATGCTTAAATTATTGTACAATTATTGCAAACATAACATAAGACTTTTTAATATACTGAACCAAAAGGGAGAATATAAACTAATCTTGCCATCTGATATAAGAACAAAATGTTATGGTGTGTCAGATCTATAATTAAGTCAACAAAGCAAGAACGCAATACCAATTTGACCAAGAGGCTACAGGATGCAATATTTAAAAAGTGTTAGTGTAGAATACAGTACAGTAATGGGCATGCTGGGATCACTATATTTAAGTGCCACACTGCTCGCATGTGATCCCGGTGAGGGGCCCGGAGAGGAGAACCTTTTGCCACCTAAACTTGCAAAATGCCAGACGCTGATCACGGCTCATTACACATGTGATCGTCCAAATTGCAGATGACATGCCCTCGCCATTTCTGAACTGAAAACAACTAACATTTATACAATTACTGCTTTTCTAGGTTATATATATATATATATATATATATATATATATATATATATATATATATATATATATATATATATATATCTGAAGGCTATAATACAATACATTTATTATACACTACATTGGCCATAATTGTTTATTGTTCATTCATCATATTTAAGTCTAACAGTTTTTATGCCAAAATGTTTTCCAAATGTGTTCTTTGTTTTCCAAACTACTGAGGCTTGTAAACTAAACGTGAGGCAATTGACTGAATGGAGTTATGGAACATACTATTACTAATACTATTTAAATCCCTACAAAAACATCAAATAAATACAGAACATTAAACATACCGTGGTCAGAAAGGAAGCTCCATCCAACCAGAGGCTGACATGTGATGATAAAAAAGGCCAATATCAGCCTGATGTCAGTCCAACCTTGTTTTAATATAATTGATTACAGAACCATTATATAACAAATGAGTAGAGGAAGACAAGACTCCTGGGAAACTTGCATGATTTCAGCTTATTGTGGTGTAAGGCAGATATGAGTGTAGTTCTGTGAGAAGGAAGGGAAAGGTGTAAGTGGTAATGAAGTCAAATGCCAGCGCGGTGAAGTAGAGCTGTGCATCGATATTCATTAAAACATCGGCAGAGTCCCGCAGAACACACTCCCTCAGTTCACTTTGTTTGGCCCCTTTTATCTGTTTCTGTTTACACGTGTAGTTATTCCTTTAGTAATGCCAGAAGAGTGTTTCTAAATGTTACAGCTAACATGCTGAACATACACACTGATTTGAAGTGTGTAGGAAATATAACTTTTATCACTTTAGTTTTTGATTATTTGATTACATTCAGCCGTGAATGAAACTGTCTTCTGCTCTTCCTGTTTCTCTTTTCTTTCCCCCTTCTGTCTTTCTGCCTCAGTTTCCTTCAATTGGTGAATTTGCAGGTTTGTTGTATATATGAATATTTTAAGCATATATAGCAACAGATACTGTGGAGCAGCAAATATTTATATGTGTTCTGATGAGTTGTTAGTGAAGAGTGTGTGTGTTAATGAGGATTCTTTGTCCCCACTACATTTATTAAGCAGTCGCTGTTGAAAGCTGCAATATGACTGATGAGTCCCACGCATTTACATTTCTATATATTTCTATTTTGATCAACAATGATAAAATAATGCTTGAATTAAATAATAATGCATCCATCATATTATTTTATATTAAACATTATTATGTATTATAATTCATAATTTGCCAACACTGGGCTGATTGGGTTTTGATATATTAATGTATCCCTAACCACTTAGGCATAACATATTGCTTGAATTGAAGCAGCTAAATGTATGTATTAATTAGAGATACATAAGAAAGGAACAGTAATCTACAGTAGAAAAAGAACAGCCTATAGTCATCATCCCAACATGCCAAAAAGTGAGACACTCTTAAATGAATCAATCAATATAAACTCAGTAGGTTAATCGTCCAATATATTTTTGATTAATAATTTTGATTAGAAAACAGAATGAGCGACAGAGTGGCATGATGAGAAATATCACCCTTTCAGTGTGAGCGGCAACAGATCACTTATTGTGTAGGTTAATAGTCACACTAATTGCCCAGCAGTGGCTGATGGATGACGTTAAGGAACATGGCAGCCAGATGAGAACATGACAATCTCAGAAATGATTGAATTAAGAGTGTGAGTGAGGAAACATAAAGATGCATCATTAACAAATGAGTACATTTAGACACGCACTGTGGCATAATATCAATGATGCTTTAAAGAAACTGTTATAGAATATTATAAACTATTATTGGATTTATAGAAACCTAAAATGAGTTGCTTAATTAACAGCACCATGTTCTACGTTCTGCATGAACTGTATAGAGTTAAAAAGACCAACGTCAGAAGATATATCAAACTCTAAAATTCGGCAGAATTAAAATAACCTTTTTTTTTCATTTTAATAAGAATGAGTCATTATACTGCTTGAAAAGAAAATCAATAGCTCATTGATTTTTATCTAAATAGGTTCATGACTACTAAGTTCAGTTCTCACATGATGTAATAAAAGCAATTGTTTAGCAAAAAATGATAAAATGCCTATGTGTGTGTGTGTGTGTGTGTGTGTGTGTGTGTGTGTGTGTGTGTGTGTGTGGGCGGGGTTCAGCAAGTCAGAGGGACAAACCGTGTATGATGAGAATCCTGCCCCGATGTAAGACAAGAGAATTATGAAGGGACAAAGGAGGAAGTCGAGGGACAGAAGACATCAGACTTCTACATGGGAGCTAAGGAATTGTTCCCTTACCTTAAACACGTGGTTATTATTGTGACCACGATGACAAAGTCTTTCTAACCTGATTGAAGAAGTAATTTTAACCCACAGCACGATGGTTCCCGAACCTTAACCGATTAGTTTTGTCTGAACTATCGATGTAAACGTAAGCAAACCTAAACTATAGTATTGTCACATCATTGTGACAGTTTGGGAGCCGTTCCAACAAATGATGTCGTCCTGTCAACAGGGGCATTGACGTTCTATAGGGCATCGACAAACTACATATTTTGTTGTTTCATGAAGTGGATTTGTTGTCATGGTTGCGCTACACACTAAATCTACCCCCCGACCTCCACACACGGACCTTCCACTTGGATACTTATGTGAACGGCGGACGGCTGAACTTTACATGGGACAAGAGATCAAGGAGCACGTCCACTTCACAAAATAACATCTTTGAACCAAGACCTGTATTACAATTCCCCCCAATCATGAACACCAGCTCCATTTGGTGAAGAAGACTGTGAGATGGGGTTGAGTTTCATCATCAAGACACTTCACTGTGTGTGGGCTGACTGACCATTAGAGACTAAAAGCTTGCTAAATAGAGAAATACAAATACAGAGCAGTGCATTGCATGTGCAGGTCCTGTTGATGTTTTTTTTAATTTGGCACTATAACGAACTTCTCATCAGATTCTTAGTAGCAACACATTTTGAGGAGGATTTACTGATAAAATTAAAATGTGCATGCAGATGGTTCGATGGAGCGATTGATAGATGACTGTGAACTTTTTGATGCCAAATGAACGCCCGGCTTACTGAGTGAAAGGTCAGGGAGAGATGAGAGATGATAATGATTTTTTAATGATGGTTCTGAAAGGCAGCCCATTTGCTTCTCATGTGAAGTGCTTTGAGGTGTAGAGAGTTATGTAGAGAGAGAAAGCAAGATGGAGAAGACATGAGTTTGACAAGCACAATTGGCCCACTCCTTACATTCAGCAGATGAACAGCTTGACCTTACAAAGCCTTACCACTCTGTTCTGATCTGTTCGCTTCTTAACTATAATATTGTGTGATGTAACGACTTGGAAAAAAAGGTTATACAACTGTTTGATTTAACATTTTTACTTTACTTCCATTTTAGATTTAAAGTTAGAGTTAAAAGCACAGCAGTGCTCTCAGATGTAACAAATGTTAAAAAAGGTCAGCTTTCAAAGGGCTCGCTCAGCTTGAGAGACTGTTTCTCAGCAGGTTTCCTGTTCGGCGGTGGTGAAAGGAGAGAAGAAATAAAATAAGTGTATTTACAGAGAGCGAGAAAGGAAGGAATCTAAATTAGCAGAAGATAGAAGAGTCTGTAAATCAAAGATCAGCAGAGATAGTAAAGTGAGGATCAGGATTTCATAGTTAATTAGATGTTTTCCCATCAGATGTTATTAATAGTACAAAACTTATCCATGTATCTTACACAATTTTTACTTTTAATAAAAGTATATACCCATATGGGTTTATAGGTTGATGTGCACGGGCTATAAAAGTGGCGCAGACTCAAAGAAGAATACATTTCCCACAGGATGAGATAAAGCACGTTCTGCCGGAGCTAATGACTGAACTGAACAGAAAAGGACGAGTACAAATAGTATATCATATTAGCACTTCTTGCTGCATGAGGTTCAGAACCAAATTAAGAAGAGAAAAAAAAGACATAAATGCCTGTTGCTCATTAAAATAAAGGCACTTTCAGATTCTTAAAGTTTGTTAGTATAACTAACTTCATCTGCTCATATATGTAAGTAAGCTAAATGTATTTATATAGCATATGTCAGACTCAAAGGCAATACCAAGTGCTTTAGGTCACATTAATAGAATTTATATACTGGCGTGCATTTTGATACATCCCAAACACTGGGCATGAATACTGTAGATGTGCCTTGCCAAGACCTTGATAATAATGATTGAAGGAAAAAGATTGAGCAGACTAAAAAGAAGTGCAGTGACAGAGATGACAACACTGCTCCTACAGAACACAAATAAAACAATAAATGATCAGCCCAGTCATTGGTTGGTTGGAGATGCAGTGGCATTATGACCTCACAAAAACACAACATATGGAATGAAGTTGCAGAGCAAGTGAAAAGTGTTACATTCTAGCAGACAAAGTTTAAGGAAGTGGCTTTAAAAAAAACTTTTTTTTTTAACAAAAACTGCATCAAGCCTTTCAAAACAACGTCAACACCGCAGGAGGAGGCCACCGACCCACTACCCCGAACTGACGAGTGCAGCGGAGCCAGCGCTGGGGATTTGTCATTATTTGGCAGTGTTCCAGACAGGAGCAGTGACATCATGCCCAGCACTGAAGCTGCTCATTGGTGGACAGGTCGTGTGTTGATTGGGAGGCAACTGAGTCCGCTCAAACTACTTGCATCTCTCTGAGTCTAGCTAACTGGAGTGTTGCATGTTTTAATCCCTTGGTGCAAAGCAGTTTGCCAAATACTTCAGACTGTATAAAGTTCCTATATTAAAGAGAAGGTTTCCTACAACTGGTGGATTAGTTTCAGATTGTTTTTCCATCATTCCTATTCCTAATAATTACATTGTACTTACTAAGTAAACTGCAGAGATCTGGGTATGAAGCCACATTGCTTAAATTAATGAGATGGGAAAGAAACATGAGCAGTTATAAATGAGACAGGCTGAACACAAACTCCTCCTTCAAAAATGTGTTTTAACAACCTGTCAGATTGTCTGACTGAACGTTTCTTGCATCATTGGACTTATTGTAGCAAAGTTACCTTGGTGTTACCCTGGTGGGGCAATGTCCCACAGCTTGATGAAATCAGTACTCATGATTTGAATAATGTGTGTAAAATGACCTTTGTCTTTGTACTGATGGTGAGCCGAGTTCACAATACAAGAGAACCAAGCAGACCAAGCAGTGTCCAACAAAACTTACCCTGAGCTAAATGTTTGTCTTTTGGTCTCGATCCCACTCGCTCTTTTCAAATAGTGAGCAACTAAGCAAACTTGCCCAAATGTTAGAAGGATAAATGTAGTGGGAGTCTTGCGCTTGGTGTTGGAAGACATACAACTGTGAATAACTAAATAACTCCAATGTAGAAAAGGTGATGCTCATAAAAAGTTGATGTTGACTTTCTTTTCAAATGTTTTACACATGGTTTCTAATGGGGAGCTTTTATTTGAAAATACAGTTTCTGCCAACCATCACAGCCACAGTGAGAACATGTGTATGTGTTTACACGTACCTCTGGTCTTCTGTCGTTCTGTAATTGGAGTTACCAGACGCCAGGAGTCTTCTGGTTCACAGTGGGGAGCAGCACTGCAACTTTGATCTCAGGAATCTATTAAACACAAAAAATAAATGACATTTAAAACTGCGCTTTGGAGTTTAATATGTATATACATATATTTTAGAAGTTTATACCAGGTCAAACATTTATATTTCTTGTTGGTATTCATAACTTGTGGAGTAACTTGGAGTTACAGCATAACAAAAAAACAGAAAGAGAACAGTTTCATTCCACTTGTTTGTACAAATAGCATCTATCCAGGTGTGTAGCATCAGATGTTGCTATAGTTCAATTCAATCATGAATAATTAGGGTAACTATATCATTAACCAATGTGCAGTCGATAAAAAGAGTTAATGTCTAAAGCTTTGCTAGTTAGCTTTAGAGGTGGTAACAAATCACACCAAATAATACGAATGTGTACGATAGAACAATTCTATTGATTTTGACAGCCTTAATGTAGTACCAAGAGTAAATCCCATGGGGTCATTAAATCAGGGCCACATCCTGTTGGGATTAGTTTACAGTATGCTCAGCAAAATCTATGACAATCTGCTAAAGGTTGTTTCATAGATTTGTATTATTGAGTTAAGTATCAGTTTTTGTTTCTTATAATGAAGATATCTTTGTTGGCACCAAAGAGGGATACATAATTACAGAAAACATACAGTAGGTATCGGCTCAGAATTTCACAATCGGTGCAGCCGTACTTAATAACAACGTATACTGTAGTCTGGTTAGTACATTTATGGTATTATTATAAAAGGTATTTCAAAGTTTTATTAAAACATGTACAGATCTAGTCCATACCAAATACTGGGATCAAAATACTTGTCTGTCTATAATGCACTGGCCTGTCGTATCGTTGTGGCTGCTATTGTGAATGTGCATTTTTAAAACATATAATACATACATACAAATATATTCCTGAGTTTCTTGCTATCATTTATTGCAGTCTTTTAAAAAGTCATATTTATTTGGCATTAAGTAAGATTATGAGGCTTTACAAGGTATCATAAGTACATCGCCAGCACAGTGTGAGAGCATGATAATTACAACATGTGCATTAATTGCTGGTTGTTTATGGTGAAAAAAATTATAATTTTGTAACACTTGCCTACTATATCATGCCATCATTAACAGTGTTAACATGCATAATCTACAGGACCTCTGTGATTGGTCAGGAGGATTATAAATATCATTGGTCCAGTTACTGATGAATTCAAGGAGAAACAACAGAGACTCATTTTCTATGAACAAAATGCACATCTCATGTTATTCAGTATGATTTTAAGCCTTAAGTATAGAATGTTCAACACTTTATCATTGTGCCAGTTGTTTTACTTGTTTCAGTGATTTCTGGAACCTTATAACAAAGCAGAATGGAGGATAGAGTATAGGTATATGTATTACATGTTATTGATAGGTAGATGGATTTATGAATGTAAAAAAAAAAAACCTGACTCACAAAACATAATGCAGTTTGCAACTCATAACTAGTTTTATTTTTCTCGAATGCAATCAGTCACAAGTCACAATTGACTCAAACAAAGTCACTTTACTTTTTAAAGCTTTATTTTTCATTTCAGCACATCCATTTTAATATTTAATACCAAAGCTCTGAGGTGTCTGTGGGGAGTTTCTGCAGAAGCTCCATATCTAGTCTCATATCAGTTCTAGAGATTTATGTGATCAATGACAAGTGAGAACTTGTATTGTGAAGAACCATGTAATGCTTTTGTTCCCATTCAATAGTATAAGCCCTTTAACTTGTTTCACTTTTTGAGTTTGGATCTTTCTAACGTGTATCACTGTTCTGCTTCTATTGATTAATTGTGAAACGGTCCTTTCTCTCAAAACTCCGGGAACCTTGGGCACTTTCCATTTTTAGTGCCTTGGCTGCCAAGTTCCTACATCAATGTTATACATTCAAACTAAAAAGACATTTTGATTATAGCAGATAGATGTGCCTAGAGGATATCTAACAGCAACACCTGACCGCTGGCAGGAACGTTGCTATTGGGCGATACTGCCAAACCCTTGATTACATCCAACCAATGTTGAATCTTTTATTTATTTCTGCTTTCTACAGTATTTGGACATGGCAACCATGTTACAGTTATGGTCAGGCATCTAAAAGGCTTGGTTAAAGATGTGGGAAAACCATGGTGAAGAAAAAGACACACAAGAAGACGAACATGATGATGATCTGCAAACTCTGAGCTCCTTCGAACTCTGAGCTCTTTCGTGAAAGTCAGACATACTACATGACCATCCACCTCCCACACCTCCAGCTCGCTACATGAATGAAATACGTCTTCTTACACTGGCACAGAAAGTTTGCATAGAGTCTAAATCATGAGGCGCGGAACTGTCCAATACAGATGTAATGTGAAGGGATACTGGGCTTCAATAGTCACGGTCATGAGATATTGTGTTCCCCATTATGCTTGACCTTTCTTTTAGGGCCACTACCCAGCTAAATGTTCAATGTGTACAGAGATTCACTTAACTCATGGTCCCCACATGCATTTCTCGTATGAGATAAGACCCTTTTGATTTAATGACGACATGCTATTTTGCTATAGCACCACCTTAGGGACACATGATGTTGATTTTTAATAACAACATTCCATTTATTTGCATAATATGTGTTGTTGGAAGTTGTAACTAAGAGCAGACTTAACTCCATTCCTTGGGACTCTATTTGCCCTTCATCGAATTGTAGTAATAGACACCGTACCTCACCCCCTCAACTGTGAAACTGTGACAATCTGAATTTTCTGGATTCAATTTCATGCTTTCCATCTGATACAACAAAACAGGTAGACATTTTCCTTATTTGCAAATCAAAGAAACAGAAGGAAATAAAGGAAGATAATCCACAACAAAAACCTGTTATAGTCATTTTAGTATGCATGTGCTCTGCGTTCTGCTATAAATTGGTTGATCTGCAGGTAATAAAGGAGGCTTGTAGGAGCTTTGGATCAAAAATCACATTTCTCCCACACTGCTGATTCCAGCAGAGAAAACACTTCACAGCCAGAGAAACACTTCATTTCTCATGAAGTGTTTATAGTAGCGTGGATCTGTTGTACTTCACAACACATTAGTGAATGATATGCTTACACTGATTATTCCAGGACCGTATACACATCGGATGGGTACAGTTGATGCTATTGATGTATATATGTGTTAAAGGTGTGTATATACACCTACTGTAGGTACCAGGGGCTTGTACAGTGTGCTATATGAGTGTTTATGCCTATACATGTGCATGCATACCTTCCCCCAGCTTGTTATTTAGAATTAATATTTAGAATTATAATCATGTAGTCTGGTATTTACAGAAGTACAGTATTCTCTGCTTTAGCTGGATTTGTAAAGTGACACAAGTCATTGTCAGGTCTGTACACAAGAGGACAGGCGAATTGTCCTCCATTTCTGATTCAACTACATGAGGATGTCAGTGACGTTGGGAGAAGCTCAATGCTGAAAGGCATCATATTTGTATGATTTGCATCGGCCAGCGTAACTTTGTATTTATTTGCGTCTTTGTGTTGACTTTGTATGTAATCGTGCTGCGCTAAAAATTAGCTTTTCGTTTGGTGTGAACACACCATTATGTTTTTTGAGATGCAAATTATTTTGAACACGTTATTCTATCTCATTGATTTTAGACACTTTGCTGCTACGCCCATGTGTTAATAAAAGCTCCTATTTTTCTTTTCTTGAGTATGTGAAGAAACATGCATCAACACAGACATGGC